>NW_024062054.1:600000-792500 GCF_006381635.1 Hibiscus syriacus
AAAATATATATAATATATATTTTTGAAAATGTTTTTAAAAAATGTATATAATATATAGTTTTGAATTTTTTTTGAAAAATATATATTATATAGTTTTAAAAAAATAATTTTTGAAAATATATTATTATATGTTTTGAAAACAATTTTCAAAAACGTATATAATATAGTTTTAAAAATTATTTTTATTTTTATTATATATTATTTTAATATTATTTATTTTTATTTTATTAATATTCTCTTTTCTTTTTTTATTTGATTCTTGTTTTTGGTCCAGGGTTCATTAAGTATAACTCTAGGTCCAACAAGGGTGTGGGCTGCCCAACCGGGTAGGCAGGCTTGACCGAACAAGCCTACCCAGATTAGGGTTTTAATATTTGTCAAAGCGTCGTAAGAATGACAGTCGTTAGATCATATCAATTGATCTAATGGCCCATAACAGTTCAGGAGACTAGGGTTTGCTAAACCCTAATATATCACTTGCGCAGCCAGATCTGGACTGTTGGATCTGACCCAATCCAACGGCCAGAAAACGATCTACCAACCAATCGAGATCCCCGGAACTGAACCATCTCAGGGTGTTCGGTCAACCCACAACCGCGAAACAATCAGCTAACGATCCTGAGATCACCGGAAATGAACCACCAGTTGTGGGGTATAAATACCTCACCAAGTCTGTAACGGAAGACATGATCGAACCACATAATCAATGGAGCCAAAACAACAGCCAACAAACCCATAACCAAACACAAATCGACCGAACAAGAGGAGTACCATTAACAACATCGAACCACGGTGAACACGAAAAACACGAGAGCAAACACAAACAAGAGCCCAAACAGAAAATACCGGAAATACCAAATACCACTAAACAACCAAGCGAATCACAAGGAAAAGCATATAAGGCAAGCGGGAAACCATCAGTTGCCGTCGAACAAGGGTAAGACCCGAGGGGTTTTTTTAGATCAACTTCGATAAGGGTGTTGTTTGGAGGTCGGTATTGGGTTCATAGGGACGAGGGGTCATTTCGGGGTAGGTTAGTTTTTTTCGACCGAGATATTTTTTTTGTTTTTTTTCTAGGTATGGGTTAAAATGAGCTTATTTTTGGGTTTTGGGGTATATATAAGTGAGGACCTCTTTGCAATTAGAGGATTTTTAAATCCATTACGTCATCCCTGCTATTTTGAAGCGTAATTCAATTCGGTCACTGTTTGTAATTTTGCCTCTGAATTTTCAATTTAATCATTGTTTATATTTTTATATTTTGTGAATTAGCCCCCTAATTTTGTTTTTTCTCTTGCAGTTCATTTTTAGCATTAATTTTAATCCATCAATTTCAATTTATTTCAATTTGGTCCTTTAAATTTTTAGTTATTCATTTTTTCCTTTTTAATATTATCATTTTTTTTATTTTAGTTATTCATTTTTTCTTTTAATTTTAGTATGTTTTTTATTTGTTTTGTTTTATTTTTATTTTTTCCACTTCTCATTGTTTTCATTTTATTACTTTTAAAATTTAAATTTTTATTTTATTTTTTCCTTTAATTTATTTAATATTTTTTTATTTTTTCCTTTGATTTATTTTTTTTTATTTTCATTAATTTATTTAATATTAATTAATTATTTCTTATATAACATTTTTTACTTTTTAGGGATACTTTCAACTGATCAAAGGTAAGCAATTCGAATTGATTTTTTAAATTTTAATTTTATTATTTCACAATTAAGATAACCGAAAAATTAATTGGTACTGAAAGGGCAGTACAAGGGTGCTAATCCTTCATTGAATGTAACTGACTCCCGAACACGACACATTTCTGGTAAAATGCTGATAAGGTAAGATGATGTCCGATCAACCTAAATATTGTTTTTAAATGATTGGTGTTGGCTCTAACACTTTTAATTCAAGTCGAAGCTTAATTCCAGGCAGACCCGAAAGATGGTTGCAATAGCTTGGCGACTCCGCTGTGGACACGAAGTGAGTCAGGACAAAATTAATTTTCGGTTGTCTTTTTGAGCGAAAATTATAAGTTTAGATTTTAATTTATCTATTCGATTCTTATTACTTATCTTTGATTATTTTTTCAAATAAATAGTTGTACTGACGTTTTTTCAATGACTTCAAATTTTTGAAAAAGTTTTCATCTCTGGTTCTATACCCAGCTTCGAACCCTTTTAAGTGGGGGTAAAAGTGACGCCTTCATGAGAATTTATTCTCCACATAGGCCTAGCAAGTAGCCTTCAGGATTCATATACCTTATGTCTGCGTGTGAATTTATTCCCCGCATAGACATAAGGGAATGTATCCTCTCGAGTTTAACTTAGTCCACACAAGCTTGTAATGGGCTTAGGACTAAGGGTCTGGCAAGACCAAGGGGGCACCAGTAAGAAGAACTCGGGTACCTTCTTTAGAACCTAAACCGAGAGACTACAAGGAGTTAGAGCCCACCCAAAACCTTATTTCAAACCTTAGGCTATTTTGAGATTATTTCAGGCTTTATTTTCTGTTTAGAGTATGTGAACTAGAAATGTATGTGGTTAGGACTTGTTCAAAATCAACTTGCGGGATATAAATCATGTCCAGGTAGGAATAATAAGCATGTGGGGTAGAACTTTTTATTTTCATTATTATTTTTTATTATCCTTATCTCATTAACTTTTTCTTTTTATTCTTTCATTTTTTTCTTCTTTTATTTATTTTTATCATTTACATCATTCAAAAGAGGTGTTGATCCACAAAAACGTGTTCGTTAAATATAAATAGTTTGAATTAATAGACAAAGGGGTTGTAATACAAGAGATGAAAAGCGCAGAGGTCTGGCTATGGTCAGACAAGACCCAGAAGGAAAAGGGAGGCAGTCTCCAAGGAAACTATATGTCACATGCAATCAAGAAAACATGTTTACAATTAAAGAGTATACCACTCTGCTACATTGTGAATGACTCAGAATAGACCAGGATTTATACCAAGCACATCAAAAGTTAACTTTTTCAGTTGGCAAAAGTTGCAGGGGAAGATGAGAAAATGCTTACTGACCTAGAGAGTCCCTTCAAAGATAACAAGAACAAGATGGCAAAATGATAGCTGGAACTGGAGGCCATTGTTGATGAATTCAAGAAACAAGCAAATGAACTTCAGATAGCTCCTATCGATAGAGGGCTCCAATGGTGTTTCCATTAAGGAATAGACTCAGAAAAGAGTGAAAGCCAGAAATGCAACCATTCGAGATTTCTTGGAACAAGTACAAAAAGTAGCTCGACACTTGAACGGTTTAGCCAGAGAAGCCGGAACGGATCGACAGGGTATTCAGCAGTGACAAACGAAGGTAGAAAATGAGTTAACCTGTCAAAAGTTGTTCGGGGTCTATAAGACTTAGTCAGAATACACCCTTAAGATGTTTTTCTCTCTTAAGAAATAACACTTTTATCCCAATAAAGATTATTTATAGTAACAGACACGTTTTTGGATTAGTTCCTCGAAACGTCATGCATCATGCATTCTTGCATATTTCGTATTATTTTTCTATTTTTTCATTACATTCGCATTAACTAACAAGAGATGTCTCATAAAAAAGGAACAAAAACTGGACGCACCAAGCTCGTTCAAAGAAAAGGTAATTAAAAGTGAAGCTTTGAAAGCAAATTGAAGTTACCTGGAGCGTGTCTGTAAGAAGATCCAAAGTAATGAATGAGATACTAGCGCGTGTTGGTAAGATTGAGAAAATTCAAGAGCAACTCGGAAAAATCCACAGGAGATGATTGATCAAGCAAGAAGATTTCAGGATGAATCAAGAGAATAAATGACCAAGTTAATGGACATGGTAAATGTTGTGATCCATGGAGAGAAGCCACTAGGGGATCCCATTTTGGATGAGACTATGAATGCTGGTGCTGAAACTGAAATAATAGTGGCCAAAGGATCTCTTAAGGATCCGGATATTTTAGGTCATCTCTAAAAATCAAATGTGGTTGTAGAAGGTTCCACTGGGCTAATAATGAAGGAAGAGCTAATTAGGGATTAAATTTCCCTTGTGAGAGATAAGCTTTACTCAAAGAAGAGGGACATAGAAAATGGCCAAATGTTAACCAAGAAAGCTAAGAAGGATCAATCTCTCATGATTAGAGGTTCTAATCATTTACAATCATCCTGTCAGGACACTCAAGCTCTATCTATAAAGCTATTGTCAAGTAGTCTCTCGTCATGGGGACTAGATGAGAAGAAAAAGAAAGTGCAGGGTTTTTCAGTTTCCTCCCTTCCATTTTCATTTGAAAAACTACATTAAAAACTGCTCATAACCGGATTGGTTACACCGGGATATGTCCAGCCACAGTGGGTCCCGAATAAGAAGTGGACCTATAATGTGTTTCCTTGGATAAACCAGAATGGAATCTCAGATTGTTCAGTTAAGGTTCCTAGCAACCTTGAGGATCCTCTAGAGCAAGCAATTCATAGGTGCAAGGTAGAAGAGAAAGGGATTAAGATTTAAAACTCAAAAGTCGATACTTCAACAGAGAATTCATGTAAAGAACATAAGGCGCAAAAGGATGGAAAAGGAAACAGGTGGGCTTCCATAAATGTAATCTGAGACTGGCCCGTGGGTTTAAGAATAGATGGGGCAGATACAGCCTTGAAGAATCCTTAAACTGCTTCAACAGAGAATTCTTGTAAAGAACATAAGGCGCGAAAGGATGGAAAAGGAAATCCAAGCAGAAGTGCTTCCATGAATGTAATCCGAGACTGTCCAGTGGGTTTAAGAATGGATGGGGCAGTTGTAGCCTTGAAGACGCCTCAAACACCTATATCAGATTTCCTGAAGGCAAGTGGGGTTTTGGGCAGCTTAGAAGGCCGGACGAATATTACGCCAATCACAACTGTAATATGTGTTCGGGATCCAACCAAACCTATCACCACCAAGGAAAATTGTTTGGTCTAAATTTGGGCCCAATTTCCAACAAGGAACGGAAAAAACTGATAAATCACAAGGAAGTGAGATTTTTCCAAGAAGCTTCTCAAGAGGAAGCAGAAATTTTTACGTCTAAGGGTACATAAAAAGGAGCCCCGACAAGAGAAACGATTAAGAAATGGGGAGCAAGTGCAGATGAAGGCCCTAATCCAACTAGTGGAGCATCCATTTTGCAGCATCCTGTTTGAATTTGTTTTTTTGAACTTTCTCATATATATTTTTTTTGTAACTTGTTTTATGAATTTTCTTTTTTATATGAATATTTAAATGAATTTATGCAGAGCATTGAACCAAATTTACAAATTGAAATTGTTTGAATATCAAGTGAATTAAAAACTCTGTAAATGATCGGAGTTACAGATCTTTGATAAAGTGACATGATCAAATAATGACCCTTGGTTTTACCCCAAAAGATACACTCAAACACCATATCATTCTCTTGTAGGGACCGATGTAGCCTTCTCCTTTCATAAGGGAATGAACAAGAGATTTGGTATTAGGTATGCATAGGAGCAGACAACATGAGGCATCTCTTGTGAATGACATTACTATACTTTTATTGAGGATATTTAATGATGATAATGATCTTCACAGATAGAATAGTCGAGTAAGTGAATCTAGTTTAGGTCAATTACTCGGAAATTGAACTCTAGAGATGAGATTTCTGGACTTTTAACAACACCTAGACTATAACAGGTTCTTCTTGAAAAACTTAAGAAATTGGATCCGTATACCCATATTATAATATTATATATACAATAAAGCTTGAGTTGTCCCTCTAGAGCAATTGGTTAAACGCCCCAGCTTTATGGATAAGATTCAACTAGCCTGATAAAGGTGCTTATAATATATATACAATAAAGCTTGAGTTGTCCCTCTAGAGCAATTGATTAAACGTCTCGACTTTATGGATAAGATTCAACTAGCCTGATAAAGATGATTATAATATATATATATATATATATATATATATATATAAAGCTTGAGCTGTCCCTCTAGAGCAATTGGTTAAATGCCTCAGCTTTATGGATAAGATTGAGCTAGCTAGACAATGACAAATTAAATAAGGAGTTTCGGTAAAGATGGACTAAGGGAATTAAGAAACACCTGTTATAGTCAATTTCACACAAGCACTCAAGAATTTCGTTTTTAGATCGATATTTCTGCACTGCCTTTGTTAGAGGAGCCTGCAACAACCCTTATGATGTTATGCCCCAATTTCATTCATTAGCTAAGATTATGGGTATAATCATATATTCTGATCTAAATTATATTTTACTTTTTATTCAATAAATTTAATTATTTTAAAATAAAATTTATGTTTATTTAAAAATAAAAATATATCGTGTTATACATACTCTAATAAATTATAAATTTATTGTAATTTTAATTTTAGTTTTACAATTTTATTTAAATATCCGATTTTGATGCTGGTTGTAATCCGCTAATTGTTTTTTTTTAGTTTTTTAATAAGAATAACTTTGTCATTGTGACATGTTCTCTGCCTTTACGACACATTTATCTCTGCCTTTGTGGCATGTTTTTCTGTGCCTTTTGGTAGCTTATGGCCTTTTGCCCTTTTTTTGTTTATCTTTTTTTTATCAGGTTGAATTTGACTTCGCCACAACTGATTGAGATGGTGCTTATTTGTTATCATGCTGATCTTCCCTGCTTTGGACCCTCAGATTGATTTGGATACGCGCTTTGCATTCGTGGATAGTTTTCTCACGTCGCTTGACTATGATTTGCGATTTATCGGTGGTTTTCAGTAGCTTCATCCCCTTTTATGGTTTGTTTGTTGATGCAGTCAGATTTGTTCGTATCTTTATTTTGTTCGAGCATTGATTAGATTTTTTAATCTTTTTTTTGGTTCTTGTGATCTACGTAGCTAGTTTTTGTGTCAATGGTTATAGGAAAATATCCTAATTATAATTTAGTTTACGTTTACGGTTATGCTAGTAAATCTTTGTTGTAATTCTAAATATTTTCTATTTTTAATAAAATAAGTGACTTTTTTGTAGAAAAAACTCAATAAAAAATGAATTCTAATTTAAATAACTTAAATTTTATGTTAAATAACATGTAATTCCTTCCCCTACTTTTCTCGAAATCAAAAATAATAATTTTTAATTTTTATAAAATTTTAATAAAATAGTGCATGATTAATTCATTATACCAACCAAAGTCGAATGTTTATAAATTTATAAAATTTTAGAAGGATAAAAATAAATAATTAATAAAAAATATAAAAAAATATTTAAAATATATAATAATTTAAATTTTTTTAAGGGAGCGAGTTGGTCGTTCCTTGATACATTTTAACATATATTGACTATAATTGTCAATCATTAAAAGTGGGTGAAAAATATTTATTGTAAATTTATTGTAATTTTAATAAATTAAAATTATAAATTATAAATTTATTGTAATTTTTAAATTTATAAAAGTGGGAGCGAGTCGGTCGTGTTATGCATACTAATAAATTATAAATTTATTGTAATTTTAATTTTAGTTTCACAATTTTATTTAAATATCCGATTTTGATGCTGGTTGTCGTCCGATAATTGTCTTTTTTTTTTAGTTTTTTTAATAAGAATAATTTTGTCCTTGTGACATGTTCTCTACTTTTACGACACATTTATTTATGCCTTTATAGCACATTTTTCTCTGTCTTTTGATAGCATACAACCTTTTGCCCTTTTTTTATTTATCTTTTTTATCAAGTTGATACTCATTTGTTATCATGCTGATCTTCCATGCTTTGGAACCTGGGATTGATTTGGATACGTGCTTTGCGTCCGTGGATAGTTTTCTCACGTCGTTTGACTATGATTTGCAATTTGTCGGTGGTTTTTAGTGGCTTCATCCCCTTTTGTGGTTCGTTTGCCGATGTAGTCAGATTTATTCGCATCTTTATTTTGTTCGAGCATTGATTAGATTTTTTAATCTTTTTTTTGGTCCTTGTGATCTACGTATCTAGTTTTTGTATAAGTGGTTATAGGAAAATGTCCTAATTATAATTTAGTTCACGTTTACGGTTATGCTTGTAAATCTTGTAATTTTGGATATTTTCTATTTTTAATAAAATTAATGACTTTCTGTAAAAAAACACTCAATAAAACAAAAATGAATTCTAATTTAAATAACTTAAATTTTATGTTAAATAACATGTAATTCCTTCCCCTACTTTTCTCGGAATCAAAAATAATAATTATAATTTTTATAAATTTTTAATAAAATAGTGCATGATTAATTCATTATACCAAAGTCGAATGTTTATAAATTTATAAAATTTAAAAAGGACAAAAATAAATAATTAACAAAAATATAAAAATATTTAAAATATATAATAATTTAATTTTTTAGGGGAGCGAGTAGTTCGGTCGTCCCTTGATACATTTTAACATATATTGACTATAATTGTCAATCATTAAAAGTGGGTGAAAAATATTTTTAGTTTCTTTACCAAAAAGGTTATTTTTGGTAAGCATTACAAGTTTATAGACACGAAAATATTGTAGCGGGGAGTTTGAATTGTAAAATTCGCATGAGCTAAGAAAATGAAGGTTGACGATTGATATTCAGCTTAACGTTGAAAATGTAAAACATTAGACTTGAGGATGTCCACTCCAAATAATTAAGCAACCACCACCATCCAGCCGTGATCTTTGGAGCAACCATAAACAATGTTCTTTTGATGTTTTCTAGGTTTGAATGAATTGTTAAATCCAACGTTCTCTCATTTAATCTGTTAAATAAATAGTCAAAGTCATCTCATTTTGTATAAATTCTTTTTCTTTTTGGGTAATGAAAGAACAAGACAAGTATAGTTAATGGTGTGTCGGGATCTCTAGGGTTTTATAATTTATTATAAATTTAATATATACTTTGATGGAGGCAACATATGTATAATGCCTTGCCTAAATGACTAAGCGGCATCTAAAATCTCTTTAAAGAGGGACACCTTAAAAATAAAAAGTATTAAAAGGAATAATTATAAAGTATAAAGTCTAAATTAAATACTGACTAATACTAAGGTTAATTAATAAAATAATTAATCTAGTGATTAAATTGAAGTCAACAACATAGTACAGGGACCAAACTCAACTAAGTATGCGAATTTTAAAATAATGACTACATTGAAGTAAATGTAAAATTAAACGTGCAAAATTGAAATTAATCAGTGACCTAAGTGTAAAAACATGCTCAAACTAGAGTGACTAAAACATAATTTTCTCTTTTTTATCAACTAATAGTCAAAATAGGTAAAATCACAAAATCATACCATAAAAATTAAAATAAACGTGAAAAAGTCACAACATGTGACTAAAATGAAAAAAATGCTAAAACAAGGGGGACTAACCAATAATACATAACATACATAAAAAGGGGTAAATAACAAATTTGGTCCTCGTAGGTGACCAAAATGTAAAAATACGGCTAACCTTAGGGGACTTAAACGTGAAAAAAAACCCTAACTTTCCCTATAAAACACACATTTTTTTTGTTTGAACAATTTTTTAACCGAACTCGAAAAAAACCCCTCCCCTTTTCCATTCTCTCTGAGCCTAAGATCCTAAAAACCCAATATCCCCACAGACCACCGAGCGACCACCGTACATCGATGTCACTCTCGTTTTCGACCACCGTACTCGGTGGTTGGATGACCTAAATCGAACCCTGCATACCACTATAACCTCTATTTCACTCTCCTAAACCCGATCTGGGGTCAAAACTACCTAACAAGTCTTCTCAATGCCCAAAAAACTCCTCAAATGTTTTGTTTCTCTATATCCGACGACCTCAAAACTACCTGAAAACCCAAATCTAAAAAAGAACCATCTATATTTAACCTCTATACTTCGGTAAAACCCACAAAATAGATAAAGATATCTACTTTTCCTTCTTTTTTATTTCAAAACATGCTTGGTAAAAAAGAAATAAACTTTTACCATCAAAAGGATTTTTTCTTGCTTTCTATTGTTTTTTTTTTGAAAAAATCAAATCCTCTTTACAACTTTTTCTTTGGGTTTTATACCCGGGATTACATTTCTTTTTCAAATAAAAAACAACCTAATCTTACTTGCTCCTCTGTCGATATTGTGCATGATGATTTTCATTTTTAGTGCCTCGAATATTTTGGGGTTTGTTGAAATTTATGATGCATTTGTTCGGCTAAGCTTGAAAGCGGCGATGATCGACGCGTTTGGACGTGATCTTGATCGGTGGTTGTGGAGGTCATCTTTGGCGGTGGTGGTGGCAGCTGAGAAGGGGGTTAGGGTTAGGTTAGATGTTTAGGTTAGAGCTTTGGTTTGGTCCTGGGTTTGGGTTTGGTTCGGGCTCGAGTTTGGGTTTGGTTTGGGTATTGGTTTTGGGTATTTTTTAATAATAATAATAATAATAATAATAATAATAATAATAATAATAATAATAATATAAGAGTTGAAAAATGGTGATTACAGCTGCCCTTGTTTGCTCATTGCAGTGGAATGAGAATGAAACAAAGACACAAAAGACCATTTTTCAACGCGATTAGTGCTTGTCGAGTTGTGAACTCTTCGCTGGGGATGTCAATCCACCTCCTTATTATGTGTTGGATAATACGTGATTGAAAAAGTTCTTCTCATTGTGAACTTATTCTCTTAGAAATGTTGATTCAACTCCTTATGTGATGGAATTAGTCGTAATGCTGATGTTTATTCAACTCTTTATGTAATAGGTGAGTGAAAGTTGTTGTTGTTTCAACTCCTTACGTGATGGAATCGAGCTAAGGTTGAACAAGTTCTTCTCATTATGAACTTCTTCTCCCTCATCTAATTATTTATTCTCATTATGAACTCTCTCGTTGGAAATGTTATTCACCTCATTCTGTGATGGAATCGAACAAAGTGATGATGTTGATCCAACTTTATATGCTATGGATGAGCCAAGGTTAAACAAGTTCTTCTTATTATGAACTTCTTATCCCTTATTAGATGAGTTATTCTCATTATGAAGTCTCCCATTGGAAATATTGATCCACCTCCTTCTGTGATGGATTCAAATCAAAGGTTGATGCTGATCCAACTCCATATGCGATGGATGAGCCAAGGTTGAACAAGTTCTTCTCATTATGAACTTCTTCTCCCTCATTGGATGAGTTTTTCTCATTATGAACTCTCCCATTGGAAATGTTAATTGGTTTATCCTCTCTTTCAAGAGTTTTTAACCTGCAAAAAATTATCATATGTTAGTGATTTGAATTTAAAGTACCTGAAGATAATGACCTGATGGTCCTCAATTTTTGCTAAGATCCACTTCTTTCAATGGTGACTGATATGGAATGATTCTTTACTGAAATCATATTCTTCCCTATGAAGTCGTGAAATGAAATCTTTTTCAACTCTTTGAATTCATGTCAGATGTTCAAAAGTTGATGGAAAATGAATGTGTATGTTCCTATTTTTGCAAGTGCCTGAATATGCATGATGTGATTTTCGTGTTTCGAGTTCTAAAGTCTAGTAGATCTTTGTTTTTCTATCTTCATCAAGTCCTCATCTTTGTTTGGTCCTTGCCTAATCTGTGATCCTGACTTTCTTCATTTCTAAAATCAAGATTGATCTCTTAATATTTTATGTGTGCTTAAGCCCGGGAGCGGCCAAAGATATGCCTTGGAACGAATTGTGTTATTGTCATTTCATTATTCATTTTGTCACACGGGCTATTGACATATCTCGTGTCACCTTATATCAACCACTTGCTTTAATGAATGTGAACATTGTCCTGGTGAATTGCCTTGGATTCCATGTATTTTATAGGTTAATTCAAAGTAATACCGAATACTTGTTTGAAACTGGGTTATGTTAGTTAGTTTTTGACATGAAGAAATGAATATTCTGAAGCTTGAAGTAATAATCATGAAATTTATTGATAAAATATAGGTTTTTACACAAAGTCATGGAAATCGAAAGAATTGAGTAGAGACTCTGGAAACAAAAGGCACATGTCCTAATGAATTCTAGCACAAATGTTCCTGAATCAGTTAATTTGACACATCGAGGTGATCCTCTGTCTGGGAGATCTCAATGTTGCGAAACTGTCTATAGATGTGAAGTCTCTCATGGATGAACAAACTTTCGAGAGGGTTTACTTGTCAGATTCCCCAATACCAAAACACATTTGAGCCACTTTTCAGGTTTTCAACTCAAATATTTCCTTTTGTTTCAAAACGTCCTCTACAATTTTTCATCTTGAACCCTCCTTTTTATTTTCATTTTTCTTTCATTTTCCTTTTTTATCATCATTTTCTTAAGAGTAATATTTCTTGACAGAGTTTGAATTTATTGGGTTCCTCAGCACTTTTGCGTTCATCTCTGCGAAAATCAACACTCCTATGGAAAAGGCCTTTTTGACAACTTATGACCCTTCCTAATTAGGCATCCATTTCCCACAAAAATCTTTATGAATAGGAAATATATTTTTAAGCACTAGATCATGCTCTCGAGTTCTCTTGGGTGAACTTTCTTATCACAGGCTTGCATCATCCTCATTTGGTACATTTGTCCATGACATATATCTTTCAGTCTCTTTTCTTCAATAAGATTCAGTTGATTAACCCGAGATTGAGCCCATTCTACTTCATCTAACTTTAGTTTTTTTTAAAACTCAAAGTGATGGAATTTCAACCTCAATGGGTACGACTGACTCTGTTCCATAGACCAAAGAGAAAGAGGTTGCCCTTATCGATGTTCGCACAGTGGTCCTATTTCCATATAGGGCAAAGGGTAATTTCCCATGTCAATCTTTGTAGGTTTTAGTAGTCTTCGTAATGATTCTTTTGATGTTTTGTTTGCTGCTTCCACTGCCCCATTCATTTTTGGGCGGTAGGTTATGGAGTTTGCATGTTTTATCTTAAATTGCACACAAAGTTCATCCATCAACTTGTTATTCAGATTAGTAACATTATATATGATGATCCTTTCTGGAAACCCATATCGACATATTATCTCTCTCTTTATGAATTTGCAAACTATTGATCTCGTGATATTAGGATATGAAGTAGCCTCTACCCATTAAGTGAAATAATCAATTGCCACTAAGATAAAGAGATGCCCATTTGAAGACTTTGGTGTGATTGCCCTATTGACGTCCATACTTCATATGGAAACAACCAATGTGAGATCATAACATGTAGAGGCGAAGGTAGTGCCTGAATTTTATCTGCATATGTCTAGCATTTGTGGCATCTTATTACATAGTCGACATAATCTGTATGCATCGTTTCCTAATAGTACCCATATCTCAAGGTTTTCCTGGCCATAGATAAACCATTTGCATGTGTTCAACACGTTCCACCATGCACCTCTACCATAATGCTCTTCACCTCTTTGGCTGTAATACACCTTAACAAGACTTGATCACTACCTCTTCTATATAAGATTTCTCCATCGGGGAAGTATCTAGTTTCCATTCTTCTGATTGTTTTCTTGTCGATTTCAGATGCACTTGGAGGATATGTGTAACACCCATCTCTTGTATACCATTATGTATACAAGATACAGATGTCCCATCACTTTCGAAACAATTTACTATATAAAAATCCGTACAAATTTATTCTCTTAAAAATGGTAAATGATATTATGATAATATCATATCATATGCATTATTCTTCGTTATAACAAATTTAAAATTAAATATTTTTTTAAAAATGAATTGTGAATAGTGTACCGATACACTGCTAAAGTATCGTGAACAGTGCATCGATGCACAAAAATTCGAATAAAAAATGTGTATCTGATTTTTTTTTGTGAATTAAGACTGCTTAGTTTTCCATGAAGCTACAAAATAATCAGTTCTATTTGTGAATTGAGAACCTGAGCTCTTGCCCCTTTTTGCATACTGTGTAAATGAAGACGTTCCGATTCTTTTTCCCGTTGAAATACTCTAATTGGTTGCTAACGTCTCCTCTTGAGCTCTTTCAATAACCTTTGCGCTGTTTATAACTTCTTGTAAACTGGACAAGTTTAAGGCCAACATCATTTCTTTCAACTTAGGCCACAAGCCCTCAATAAACCAATCCCGACGAGTTTTTTCATTAGGTACTACCTCGGTAGCATATTGTATAAGTTTGTTGTATTCAGGTTAATATTCATGCATTGCTCGATCACATTGTTTCAAGTTTAGAAAATTCAACATCATCGATCTCATAAACTGCTCCCCAATATATTTGTTTTTAAATTCATCTAGAAAGAACTGCCAGTTCACTTGTTCCGGCGACGAATACATCGTCGTGTTCGTCTACCATACTCGAGTTGATCCTCTGAGTAATGATACTTCTCCACCTAACTTTTCATGATCGGAGCACTGAAAACTCTCCAACATCACCTTAACATCATTCAACCATAAGTCTGCGTCCATCGGACCCTCGATTTCTTCTCCTTTAAACTCAGGAGCTCCCAAACTTTTTAACTCCTTTGGAATTAGCATCCTTGGTACTGAAGGAGCAGGGGGAGTCGGAGAAGGTTAGAGTCGTGCTAGGATAGCATCTAGAGCTAGCAAAAAACTCCAAACTCTGGAACGGGCATACCCTGAGGTACTGGTGCACTGGCATTCTCCGATGGAATCAAATGTTCAATGTTCTCTTCATAACTTTCACTACCCGATCCATCTCTATTCTATAGTCCAACCGCCCTTCTCGAATTCGTAGAATCTGATATATGGTTTAACATATATACAAATATTTCTTAAGTTAGTAAGGAGAGACATCTGTCATATTCTTTATATAACCTATCAGTAACCTTGACATCTTAGTGGCATATAATTTTTTTTATCAAATACACTAGATTTAGGTCGAGAATCGGCTAAACCTATAGCTCTGATGCCAATAAATGTAACACCCATCTCCCGTAGACCTTTATGTATACAAGATATAGATGTCCCATCACTTTCTAAACAGTTTACTATATAAAAATCCGTACAAATTTATTCTCTTAAAAAGGTAAATGATATTATGATAATATCATATCATATGCATTATTCTTCGTTATAACAAATTTAAAACTAAATATTTTTTAAAATTGAATAGTGAACAGTGTAACGATGCACTGTTACAGTCCGTGAACAGTGCATCGATACACTATTACAGTACTGCTACAGTAACTTCTGTAAACATGCATAAAACTCATAAAAATTTAATCGTGCATCACTATACATCTACCATTTACATAAATACGTTTAAATTCATTTAAAACATTTTTATTAAAATCTATTACATGCCGACTAAAATTTAACTAAAACAGTTCATTATGTCATAAGGTTACTGATGAGACGACCTTGACTGAATATCCAAATATCTGTATTCAACCTACGCGTGAAATAAACACACGTTAAGTATTACTTAGTGAGGCATAAATAATCATGAATATCATTTCTACGTACAAATTATCTTCTGATATTTAATCTCCAATGAATCTTTAATTCCAATTAATATACTATAATCTGCATTATTGATGCCATTAACTCGTTTATCAATCATTATTGGAATCGATACATTCCATAAGAAATTCTTACAATTCATGTAATTTCCTTTTAATATTAGCACTATCAGTGCTCCATCTGGAAAATCATACGCTTAGTATGCTTCCCCTTTCATTTTAGCACACAAAGTACCCTATTCGAAAGTCCATACCATTAGTATGATTTTGTTACCGTTTTAGCACATAATATGCCCTATCTGGAAATCCATATTTTTAATATGATTTTTATCATTTAGCACACTCAGTGCTCCATATGGAAATCTATACACTTAGTATGATTTCCTTATCATTTTAGCACAGTCAGTGCTCCATATGGAAATCTATACACTCAGTATGATTTCCTTATCATTTTAGCACACAAAGTGCCATTCGGTAATCACTATACATACATCAATAGATTATGCTATTTTAACTATTATCACATGTACGTACATAATTAAATGCACTCACCTGGTTCGCCTTGTTATTATTTCCAATACACAATTTCGATTACTCAGCTACTTTGTCTTTGCCTTTCGTTTTGCTAGACTCGGGAGCTTGATTTAGATCTACTAAAGCATCCATTAAAGACACATTCAATATCACTTATTAGTATATTGAAATCTTTAATTTCTTAAACTAAAAGAAAGGCTATTTTCATTCATTTATTTGATGTATGCATCGATACATTTTATAGTGTATCGATGCATCCTCTCACTGGTGCATCGGTACACAGCCTACACATCGATGCACTATCTTCATTCAATGTTTTCATCTTAAGGGAGTGCATCGATACACTACCTGTGCATAGATACACTCAGTGCATTCGATGCTTATTTATTTAAGTGTGCATCGGTACACTACATATGCATCGATGCACCTTGCCCAGAATTTACATTTTGAGCACAAAATTCACTTCATACCAACTTAAATGCTCCATATTTTATCCCCTTTCATACCCTTAACTCAAATACCCTCATTTAAACTCATTTACACGCATTTACCACATCCTTAACCTCAAAATCTTATCTTCTACATGAGATTCAAGAATCATACCCAATTTTTAACATGTTCTAAATCCAATTCTAACACTTCATATTTCATAATTAACTTGATGATAAGTCAAATCTACTATAAAACATCCATAAACCTTCATATTTCATCATGTATCTTAAAAACCCATTATCTTTAATCTCTAATATCTCATCAATAACTTAGTTTTAATCTCATTTAAACCTTCCTTTAGCTTCCATAGTATGCAAAGCTTCAATCCCCATCAAAAATCAAAGGAAATAACCATTAAATCAAAAACTTACCTTTGAGCTGAAGGGGAGAGTTTTCCACAGCAAGAAGAGAAGAAGATGAAAGGGTTGACTTCCTACTCCCCTCTTCATCTTATCTCTTATCTTAATTCCCCACTAATTGAATATTAAATTCAATTTAATCCAAATAACCAAAATATCCTTTTAATCATCCTCTCTTACAATTTAGTCTAAGCTATGAATCCTATTCATCCCCATCTTTCATTATTTAATTTAATAAATCCTCTTATTTTTAAATCTTTTCAATTTAATCCGTAAATAAATTTTTTGGGCATTACAATTCTCCCCCTTAATAAAATTCATCCACAAATTTTAAAGGAGTACCTGAATTAAAAAGATGTGGAAACTGCTTTTCCATATCCTCCTCCCTTTCCCAGGTATCCTCGTCCACCTTGTGATTCTGCCAAAGCAGTTTGCCTAGCGGAATCCTTTTATTACGTAATTCCTTGAGTTCATTTTCCAAAATTCATACCGGCTCTTCCTCATAAATCAAGTCTGGTCGAATCTCTATCTCCTCAGGAGTGATAATATGCGCAGGATCTGATCTGTACCTTCTAAGCATTGATACATGAAAAACATTGTGGATCTTATCCATGTTCGGATGTAAGGCCAATTGATAAGCCACGGGTCCAATCTTTTTCAATATCTCATACAGTACAATAAATCTCGGACTCAATTTTCCTTTTCGCCAAAAACATAATACTTTCTTCTAAGGTGATACTTTCAAAAACACTTTGTCTCCCACTTGATCTTCTATTTCTTTCTTTTTCAAATCTGCATAGGACTTCTATCGATCCGAAGCTATCTTTAAATTGCTCTGGATAATTTTCACTTTATCCTCCATATCTTTCATCAAATCCAACCCAACCAAATCTCGATCTTTTAGTTCAAACCAATTTAATGGTGTTCTGTATTTTCTCCCGTACAGAGCTTCATATGGAGCCATCTTAATACTTGATTGATAAATATTGTTATACGCAAATTCCGCTAAAGGCAAATATTTTTCCCATGATCCTATGAACTCAATTACATATGCCCTCAACATATCCTCTAGTATCTAAATATCTCTCTCTGATTGCCAATCTGTCTGCAGATGAAAAGTAGTACTAAAATTCAATCGAGTACCAAATGCTCCATTTAAAGATTTCTAGAATCTTGAGGTGAACCTTGGGTCTCTATCAGACACTATTGATATCGACACTCCATGCAATCTAACTATTTCTTTTATATACATTTCAGCATATTTATCCATCGAGTAATCTACTCGAACTGTAATGAAAGGAGCTGTTTTGGCCAATCAATCTACAATTACCCATATTGAGTCCTTTTTACCGGGTGAAAAAGGTAAACCCAAAACAAAATCCATTGTAACTCGCTTCCATTTCCATTCAGGAATAGACATTGGTTGTAGTAGTCCGGAAGGTACTTGATGTTCAACTTTCACTTGTTGACATGTCAAACATTTTGCTACAACCTCGGTTACAACTCTTTTCATACCTGGCCACCAATAACGACTCTTTAAGTCTTGATACATCTTATTTCCACCGGGATGCATCGTCAACGAACTGTAATGCGCCTAGCAAAGAATTTCTTTCCTCAATTCCTTATCCTCGGGAATACAAAGTCTTCATCGATAATATAAACATCCATTATCCCTTATTTCAAAATCTTTAATTTCCTCATTTTCAACTTCTTCAACCTCATTAAACATTTCTTATCTCGACCTTGTAGCTCTTTAATTTGATCTAGAACGGCTTTAATTTTAATTCAGCAATTAAAACACCATCATCATTAAATGAAACATGTGTATCTAAAGCCCATAAAGTTGCAAAAGTCTTTCGACTAAGCGCATCGGCTACCATATTAGCCTTTCCCGGATGATATTCAATAACCAAATCATAATCCTTTAGAAGTTCAATGCATCTTCGTTGCCTTAAATTCAGCTCTTTTTGAGTCAACAAATATTTTAGACTTTTATGGTCCGTGTAAACATGACAACGCTCACCATACAAATAATGTCGCCAAAGTTTTAGAGCGAAAACCACTGTAGCCAATTCTAAATCATGCGTCGGGTAATTTCACTCATGATTATTCAATTGTCTGGAGGCATAAGCCACAACCTTTCCTTCTTGCATTAGTACACAACCCAATCCATTATGGGATGCATCACTATAAACTATATACTCTTTACCCGACTCAGGTTGCACAAGTACTGGAGCTTCGGTTACAATTCTTTTTAGCATCTCAAAGCTTTCTTGGCATTTCTCTGTCTAAATAAATGGCACATCTTTTAACAACAGTTTGGTTAGTGGCAGAGATAACATTGAAAAATTCTTCACAAATCTTCTATAATAACCAGCAAGTCCCAAGAAACTCCGGACTTCTGTAATATTCTTTGGAGATTGCCAATCTACTATAGCTTGAATCTTTTTAGGATCCACTCTAATGCCTTCTACCGACACTATATGACCCAGAAAAGAAATCTCAGATAACCAAAATTCACATTTGGACAATTTGGCATATAACTTCTTATCACAAAGTATCTGAAGGACTACTCGAAGATGAGTATCATGATCTTCCTTTGATTTGGAATAAACCAAGATATCGTCTATAAACACTACTACAAATTGATCCAAAAATGGTTGAAACAATCTATTCATTAAGTCCATAAATACTGTAGGAGCATTAGTCAATCCAAACAGCATTACCACAAATTCATAATGTTCGTACTGAGTCCGAAATGCCATCTTGTAGATATCATCTCTTTTAATCTTTAACTGATGATATCCCAATCTCAGATCTATCTTTGAGAATACTGATGAACCTTTTAATTGATCAAACAAGTCATCAATCCTCGGAAGAGGATACATATTCTTTATCATCACCTTGTTTAATTGACGATAGTCAATACATAACCTCATAGAACCATCTTTCTTTTTCACAAATAACACAAGTGCTCCCCAAGGAGAAACATTGGGTCTGATAAATCCCATATCCAGCAACTCCTGCAATTGTGCTTTTAATTCCTTTAACTTCGTTAGAGCCATTCTATATGGAGCCATAGAAACAGGTTCAGTACCCGGATAAACTTCTATTCTAAATTCAATTTTGCAATCTGGAGGTAAACTCAGCAACTCTTCAGGAAATACCTCTGGAAATTCCTTAATTGTAGAAATATCCTTTAACATCACTTTCGGTATTCGAGTATCTACCACATTAGCTGGAAAATCTATACAACCTTTTGCCATAATTTTCTTAGCTATCATGGCTGATATCACACGGGAGGGTGATTTCGCTTTTTCAGCAATCACTACCATTTCGGAGCCTTTCGAATCCTTAAAAAATAATCGCTTCTTACGACAATCCACCCATCCATGATGTAAAAACAACCAATCCATGCCCAGAATGATTTTAAATTCATCAAAAGGTAACTCCATTAAGTTTGCTAAGAATACAACCCCTTGAATCTTAATTGGACATTTTCTACATACTCGAGTTACCCTTGCACTATGCCCCAGGGGGTTTACTGCTATCATTTCACTATAGATTGGTTCTAAAGGAATTTCTCTAGTTTTAATCAACCTTGTACTAATATATGAGTGTGTCGAACCAGGGTTAACTAGAACAAAAATAGGATCATCGAAAAGATGAAATGTACCTATTATAATCTCCGGATCATCCCGATCATCTGTAGTCTTTATATTATATACTCGGGCCACTCCCCGAGTTTCTTGTCTTTGGCTAGCCTCAGATTGACCGCCTGATTTTCCTCTCCCTCTCCTTCTATTAGGTGCTGCCACAGATCTCTCAGATTGTTCGGATTTATCACCATACTTCTTCGGGCAATTTCGAGCAAAGTGACCATATTCACCACAATTGAAACAAGTACCAAAAAGTAACCTACATGCTCCCCCGTGTGACTTGCCACACGTCTGACATAAAGGTTTCTCTCTATGAGCTCATCCTGAGCTAACATCATAGGAATGAGACTGTTTAGTTTTCCGTGAAGCTGCAGAATAATAAGTTCTATTTGTGAATTGAGAACTTGAGCCCTTACCCCTTTTTGCATACTGTGCAAATAAAGACGTTCCAATTCTTTTTCCCGTCGAAATACTCTGATTGGTTTCTAACGTCTCCTCTTGAGCTCTTTCAATGACCTTCGCTCTGTTTATAACTTCTTGTAAACTGGAAAAGTTTAAGGCCAACATCATTTCTTTCAACTTAGGCCTCAAGCCATCAATAAACCAATCCCGACGTGCTTTTTTATTAGGTACTACCTTTGTAGCATATCATATAAGTTTGTTGTATTCAGCTTCATATTCATGCACTGCTCGATCGCCTTGTTTCAAGTTTAGAAACTTCAACAATATCGATCTCATAAACTGCTCCCTAATATATTTGTTTTTAAATTCATCCAGAAAGAACTGCCAGTTCACTTGTTCGGGTGAAGCATACATCGTCGTGTTGTCCACCATACTCGAGCTGATCCTCTGAGTAATGATACTGCTCCACCCAACTTTTCATGATCGTAGCACTGCAGACTCTCCAACATCACCTTAACATCATTCAACCATAAGTCTGTGTCCATCGAACCCTCGCTTTCTTCTCCTTTAAACTTAGGAGCTCCCAAACTTTTTAACTCCTTTGGAATTAGCATCCTAGGTACTGAAGGAGCAGGGGGAGTCGGAGAAGGTTGGAGTCGTGCTAGGATAGCATCTAGAGCTTGAAAAAAACTCCAAACTCCGAAATGGGCATACCCTGAGGTACTGGTGCACTGGCATTCTCTGATGGAATCGAATGTTCACTGTTCTCTCCATAACTTTCACTACTCGATCCATCTCTATTCTCTAGTCCAACCACCCTTCTCGAATTCGTAGAATCTAATATATGGTTTAACATACATACAATTATTTCTTAAGTTAGTAAGGAGAGACATCTATCATATTCTTTATATAACCTATCAGTAACCTTGACATCTCAGTGGCATGTAATTTTTTTTATCAAATACACTAGATTTAGGTCAAGAATTGGCTAAACCTATAGCTCTGATGCCAATAAATGTAACACCCGTCTCCCGTATACCTTTATATATACAAGATACAAATGTCCCATCACTTTCGAAACAATTTACTATATAGAAATGCGTACAAATTTATTCTCTTAAAAATGGTAAATGATATTATGATAATATCATATCATATGCATTATTCTTCGTTATAACAAATTTAAAACTAAATATATTTTTAAAATGAATAGTGAACAGTGAATAGTGTAATGATACTGTACCGTGAACAGTGCATCGATGCACCAAAATTTCGAATAAAAAATTTGTATCGATGCACTGTCACAGTGCATCGATACACTGCTACAGTAACTTCTGCAAACATGCATAAAACTCATAAAAATTTAACTGTGCATCACTATACAACTATCATTTACATAAATACGTTTAAATTCATTTAAAACATTTTTATTAAAATCTATTACTTGCCGACTAAAATATAACTAAATCAGTTCATTATGTCATACGGTTACTGATGAGGCGACCTTGACTGAATATCCAAATATCTCCTTACAAGCTGTATTCAACCTACGCGTGAAATAAACACACGTTAAGTATTACTTAGTGAGGTATAAATAATCACGAATAACATTTCTACGTACAAATTATCTTATGATATTTAATCTCCAAGGCATCTTAAATTCCAATTAATATACTATAATCTGCATTATTAATGCCATTAACTCATTTATTAATCATTATTGGAATCCATACATTTCATAGGAAATTCTTACAATTCATGTAATTTCCTTTTAATATTAGCACTATCAGTGCTCCATCTGTAAAATCATACACTTAGTATGCTTCCCCTTTCATTTTAACACACAAAGTGCCCTATTCGAAAATCCATACCATTAGCATGATTTTGTTACCATTTTAGCACATAATATGACCTATCTGGAAATCCATATTTTCAATATGATTTCCTTATCATTTAGTACACTCAGTGCTCCATATGGAAATATATACACTCAGTATGATTTCCTTATCAGTTTAGCACACTCAGTGCTCCATATGTAAATCTATACACTCAATATGTTTTCCTTATTATTTTAGCACACAAAGTGCCATTCGGTAATCACTATACATACATCAATAGATTATGCTATTTTAACTATTATCACATGTACGTACATAATTAAATGCACTCACCTGGTTTACCTTGCTATTATTTGCAATACGCAATTCTGATCACTCAACTACTTTGTCTTTGCCTTTCGTTTTGCTAGACTCGGGAGTTTGATTTCGATCTACTCAAGTATTCATTAAAGAAATATTCAATATCACTTATTAGTGTATTGAAATCTTTAATTTCTTAAACTAGAAGAAAGGCTATCTTCATTTATTTATTTGATGTATGTATCGATACATTTTATAGTGTATCGATGCATCCTCCCACTGGTGCATCGGTACATAGCCTACGCATCGATGCACTATCTGCATTTGATGTTTTCATCTTAAGAGAGTGCATCGATACACTACCTGTGCATAGATACACTCAGTGCATTCGATGCTTATTTATTTAAGTGTGCAACGGTACACTACATATGCATCGATGCACCTTGCCCAGAATTTACATTTTGAGCACGAAATTCACTTCATACCAACTTAAATGCTCCATATTTCATCCCCTTTCATACCCTTAACTCAAATAACCTCATTTAAACTCATTTATACGCATTTACCACATTCTTAACCTAAAAAATCTTATCTTCTACATGAGATTCAAGAATTATACCCAATTTTCAACATGTTCTAAATCTAATTCTAACACTTCATATTTCATATTTAACTTGATGACAAGTCAAATCTACCATAAAACATCCATAAACCTTCATATTTCATCATGTCACTCAAAAACCCATTATCTTTAATCTCTAATATCTCATCAATAACTTAGTTTTAATCTCATTTAAACCTTCCTTTATCTTCCATAGTATACAAAGCTTCAATCCTCATCAAAAATTAAAGGAAATAACCATTAAATCGAAAACTTACCTTTGAGCTGAAGGGGAGAGTTTTCCACGGCAAGAAGATAAGAAGATGAAAGGGTTGACTTCCTATTCCCCTCTTCATCTTATCTCTTATCTTAATTCCCTACTAATTGAATATTAAATTCAATTTAATCCAAATGACCAAAATATCCTTTTAATCATCATCTCTTACAATTTAGTCTAAGCTATGAATCCTATTTATCCTCATATTTCATTATTTAATTTAATAAATCCTTGTATTTTTAAATCTTTTCAATTTAATCCTTAAATAAATTTTTGGAGCATTACAATATGTTTGGTATCTCATACACTTTAAGATATCATAGTACCATGAATGGCCATCCATTTCTTCTAGGAGATAGCAATGTGTCGGGATTTCATACACTTGCATCTTTATTAGCATCATCTATATTTTCCTATTAGCCTTAAACATCACAGCCAACGTAGCCAGAGCATCGACCATTTAATTATCCTATCGGGGAAGATATCTGATGTAACATCCTCAAATTCTTTTAATAGTTCGAGGACTAAATTTTAATATTCAATTAATTTTGGGTTCCATATCTCTCATTCTCCCCTCAGTTGATACAATACTAGGAAGAAATCTCCATATACCTTAAGCGTTTTAACTTTTCTTTCAATGGTTGCTTTTAACCCCATAATACATGCTTTGTATTATGTCATGTTGTTGGTGCAAAATAATTTCAATTTACTGGTTAATGGGTAATAAATTTCTTCTATAGAAATCAACACTGTCCAAATTTCTTTCCCCAAAGCATTAGAAGCTCCATCAAAGTATAATTTCCAGGAATTGTCATACATGGCACTTTTTTCTTCCATGGAGATGCATATTAAATCCTCTTTTGGGAAATTGAAGTTTAGAGGCTCGTAATCCTCTAAGGCATGACTCGTAAGAAAGTCAGCTATGCCATTCTCTTTTATTTCCTTTTGGCTCACATAGACAATATAAAATTCAAATAACAACATCTGCCACTTGGACAGTCTACCAGTCAATGCAGGAGATTCCATCATGAAACATGTACTCTTGAGCCTTCAGGTTGCCTAAACTATAGCACAACACATCTTTTGAATCGATGGGTACTGAGTCTCGTAATCGGTGAATTTCTTGCTCAAGTAATAAATAACTCTCTTTTTTTCATTACTTATCATGTTGACCCAACACGTACCCCATTGAATTCTCAAAAACTGTTAAGTAGGGAATTAATGGTCTGCTAGACACTGATGCTACTAGAATTGGAGCATTGGAAAAGTATTTCTTGATAATCTCCAAAGTCTCTTTGTGTTCGTCGTTCCATACCTCAGGGTTATTATTTATTAGCAATCTGAACACTGTGTCGCACTTATCAGTCAGATGGGAAATGAATTGAGATATATAGTTCAGTCTTCCGAGGAACCCTCAAACTTCTTTCTATGTGCGAGTTATTGAAAGATCTAGAATTGCCTTGACTTTGTATGGATCGATCTTTATTCCTTTATGACTCACCACGAAGCCAAGTAATTTCCCTGAATGTACCCTGAATGTGCATTTGGCTAGATTGAGCTTTAATTGGTACTTTCACATCCTTTGGAACAGTTTTCTTAGGTTTTGTATATGTTCTTCTTCAGTTTGCGATATGAAAATCATGTCATCCATATATACTTCAATTTCCTTCTGCATCATATCATGGAAAATAGTTACCATGGTTCTTTGATAGGTTGTGCCAATATTTTTCAATCCAAACGACATCACTTTATAGCATAACGTGCCCATATGGTTATAAACATTATTTTCTCCATGACTTCAAAATTTATTTTGATCTGATTATATCCTGAGAAGTCATCCATGAAGGAAAACCAATAATGCCCCACAATGTTGTCCACCAGTGTATCTATATGATGCAGGGAAAATTGTCTTTCGGGCTAGCCTTATTAATATCTCTATAATCCACGCACATGAGAACCTTCCAATCTTTTTTAGGTACCAAGACTATATTGGCTACCCATTTGGGATAGTTTGCCTCTTGAAGGAAACATGCATCAATCTGTTTTATCACTTCCTTTTTGATCTTTAATAGCATATTTGGCCTCATTCTCCTAAGTTTCTACTAAACTGACTTGTATTATGGTTTAATTGGTAATTTATAGACTACTATATCGGTGCTTATCCCAGGAATATCTTGGTATTACCATGCAAAGACATCTCTAAACTCTTAGAGCAAACTTATCAATTCTAGTCTTATTCCTGCGGACAAAGTAATGCCAATTTTTATCTCTGTTCATTTCCATTGTTCCCGAATTCACTAGATATGTTTCTTCCTTGTGGGGTAGTATATGTTTCTCTTCCTTTTCCACCAATCCTAATAACTCGTTAGGAACCTCACAGACTTCCTCATATTCGCACTCATTGACTTCTTCCATACACAAAGGTCGCTCAAAATCTATTTTGTGACTGACTTCCGGAACATTCATGCTAGTATTATTGTGACATCTGCATAAAATTTGGCTCGGATGTATTGGAATATGTATGTAAAGAATAAATAGTATAGAATAAAGAATATGGTACAAAAATACGAAGAATGAAAATAATTGCCATTTGAGAAATAAGAAAAATATATTTCATTAATCCACTTTGGTAACACTGAATTCTACAAAAAGTTCTTTTGATACTTTAAATGATAACAAAAGTTATCTTGGTTTCAAATTCTAGCTAAAAACTATATGGAGCTCCTCTGCCATCCAATTGTCGAGTTTTTCACCAAGGAAGCAAGAACGGATTCTAGCTAAAACCTTTCCAGGCTGGTTGCCCCTAGTAATCATGTTGACAGACAATCATTCTAGAATTATTTTATCTTCTCATTCAGAGTGACCATCTTGGTTACGAATCTTTTGGGTCAGATCTCCTTAGTGTAAAGCAAATGTTTTTTTACGTTTGGTATGTTCAACAAAGCAGTATATTCTTAATTACTCCTTAGGGTAGGGGTCATGTCCACTTTGGCAAAGGTGAAGCAACGGTACGCTGGATTTCAGCATTCAACCAAAGCTCGAACAACTACTGTGTCAATCAGTACTCTTAATAACTCTTCTATGTCTCCATAGACTTCCTTGAACAACATTTTCTCGATCTCATCTCAACTATCCCAGATTCTTGATAACTCTGCCCAATGTGTTTGCTTGACACTAATAATAACATTCTCTGGCATCGCAGATTCTTCACCAGCTGCAATATTATCCCTAAACTGCGCTTGTCCATACTATGACCAAGTCTGAACATTTATCATATTCTCGGTCCTATCAGAAGACATTGTTGTCTCAAGCAATTTTTAAAGTAACCAGATGATTCGGGAATCAATGTCTTCTATGCAATGTTATGAAATGAAAATGAAAATGATACATGAAAATAAGAGACAAAAGAAATAGGTTAGCAAAGTTAAATTAAAGAATTTAAAGAATAATGAATGCTAATTAAATTAATTCAAAGAATAACAACTACTAATTGCGGACATAAAACACACAAAATAAAATCAAAATCCTAACTGCTTGCTTTCTAATTCTCTTAGGTTATCCACATGGCTCTAACGGGGTAAGTCTACTAAATTCTCTAGATGAGGTTTGGTTCTAAAAAGGTTCCCAAGCCATGTTTATAACTTTCTAAGGTTGACTCCGATTCTATTCTATTACAGACTTTTGAATCATATTCACCTTAGGGGATCACACCACTAAACAGGTATCTCGGAACTGATATCCGAATAGGCAACTTAGGATGCTTCCCAGAGGTATTTTTTCAGACCCACAGGAGGAAGCCCAATGCTCCCTGTGAGGTGTGACGTTTCCCCTACTTAAATAAATCAGGATTGAGCTCGGGTTTGGAGTTATGATATGCAATAATCCTAAATATTTTCACAGAAGTGTAAGCATTAACTAGAGATTTTTTTTTTAAATAACATAATGAACTGTAAATTAAATAAGATCAAACTCATAATTTCCATAATCCTAAATATATGGTAACCAACTTGTGGCTCGACTCTCAAGTTGTTTTATAAAACAAAATCTCCTAGAGGAGTCGCCAAGCTGTCGACACCATTTTTTGCTCGGGTGGGAGAAAACCAGGTACGACTTAGGGGTTTTTCTTTGAAAAGATTTTGAAATGTGAGAAGTCACCCCCAATCATTTTAAGGTGCGATTGGGACACCATAAAAACTAGGTGATTTTAATAAAACATTTTATTTTTATCAAAACACCAAGTTTAAGGTTTACAAAAACCAAAAAATAGGTTCGGGAATCAGTTATGCATGGGGAAGGATTAGTACCCCCACAACGCCCAAAATTTGGTACCTAGTTGATTACCCTATATTTAGAATCTAAAATTTTGAGTTCGAACTTTATCTAATTTAAAAATCATTATTGACGCAAAGTTGAAAAGGGTATTCGTTTATTAAAGCTATTATCATTTGCCCCTAGCATGAATGCGAGAGATCCTATTGTGCCTAATAACCGGACATTGCCTCGATATTTTAGAAATCATAATGCGGTCTTGAAAAGGATGTCGACCTATTTCGTGAATCACCGTTAATCACCCCTTGAGCATACTTGCGGGAGATATACTATTGACTCCCTAATAGTAAACATTGCCTTAGGTTTTGAAATAAGATGCAATCAAACAACTTATTATTAATCCTAATTAAAATAAAAGTGGAGGCTCTAATTAATAACATATTTAATTATCTTAATTTAAAATTCTAATAAAAAATTTATGGACTAATATGCAAGGAAACTAAAGTCCATAGACTTAATCGTAATCTCTAAAGTTTAGGGACCTAAGGTGATAATAGTCTAAAGTTAAGGGACTAAACCTATGATTTAAGGCTCTAACTAACCCTAATTATTTAAACTAAAGTAGACCTAGCTAAAAGTCATAGGGATTAAAGTTAAGCTAATGCTTTGAAAAATTAATGTGATAAATTAACCAATTATTGATTCAAACAACCAACTCGAGTGATCATGCATTTTATGCGAAAACTCAAGTCGTATTGTTCCCTAATTAAAACTAAGGTGAAAACGTAGTAACTAAATCAAATTATTTAATAGGGAAAGAACTTGACCTAAGAGTAAATCTTAGAACATAATAAATCTAAGGAACAAATAAAAAAAAATTAAACAACATAAACATGCATGGAAATTTTAAATGTATGAAAATGAATAATTATAAAGTATAAAGTCTAAATTAAATACTGAGTAATACTAAGGTTAATTAATAAAATAATTAATCTAGTGACTAAATTGAAGTCAACAACATAGTACAGGGACCAAATTCAACTAAGTATGCAAATTTTAAAATAATGACTAAATTGAAATAAATGTAAAATTAAACGTGCAAAATTGAAATTAATCAGTGACCTAAGCGTAAAAACACGCTTAAACTAGAGTGACTAAAACATAAGTTTCTCATTTTTATCAACTAATAATCAAAATAGGTAAAATCACAAAATCATGCAATAAAAATTAAAATAAGCGCGAAAAAAACTAAAACTAGGAGGACTAAAAAACAAATATACCAATAATACATAACATAAATAAAAAAGGGAAATAATAAATTTGGTACTCGCAGGTGACCAAAATGCAAAAACAAGACTAACCTTTAGGGACTTAAACATGAATAACCCCTAACTTTTCCTATAAAACACACATTTTTTTGTTTGAACCCATTTTTTAACCAAACTTTAAAAAAGCCCTCCCCTTTTCCATTCTCTCTCGGCCTAAGATCCAAAAAACCCAATATCCCCACCAACCAGCGAGCGACCACTGTACATCGGTGTCACTCCACCGCTTCGACCAATGTACTCGATGGTCCGATGACCTAAATCAAACCCGAATGCCATTATAACCTCCGATTTACTCTCCTAAACCCATATCTGGGGTCAAAACCACCTAACAAGGCTTCTTAATGCCTAAAAAGCTTCTCAAACATTTTAGCTCCCCATCTCTAACGACCTCAGAACTACTCGAAAACCAAGATCTAAAAAAGGACCCTCTATATTTAACTTCTCAACTCTGATTAAACCCACAAAATAGGTAAAGATCTATACTTTTCCTTCTTTTTTTGTATTTCGAAATAGAGAAAATAACTTGAGTGACCAAAAATGCCTTATAATATACGATTTTAACCAACTTTTTTTGGATTTGCAAAAATAACCAACGAATTCGCAACGCGATTTCAAATTCACAACACGAAATCCAATTTCTCATCATAGTTTCCAAATTCTTAACACAAAATTTGGAATTCGCAACACATAAGTCAAATTCACAACTCAAATTTGACAATTTCACAACACAAATTTCTTTTTCGGCACACAATTTTTAAATTCGCAACACAAGTTTCCTTTTCACAACAAGATTTTCTAATTCGCAAAGCGTGTTTCAATTTCACAACTCAAATTTTATTTTCGCAACTTGATTTCTGAATTCGCAACACGAATTTAAATTTCGTAAAACAACTTTTATTTTTGCAACACAAATGTTTTGGGTATATAAACTACGCTGCAGCAGCAACTCATAACCTAAATCCCTAAATCGCAACTCATTCCATCTCCATCTCTCACTCTCTCCGGCGACATCCGTTCCTATATCCGACGACATCCGTTCCTATATCCGACGACATCCTTCCCCATCTCTAAATTTTTTTACATAATTTTATTTCTATATAATTTTCAATGATTTCTCTCCCAAATTATCAACTATCAACTTAATAAAGGTATGTTTTTCTCTAAGTTAGTGATGATATCTAGTTTATAGCTCGTTTGTTTAGTAAATTAATTTACAATTTGTAGAATGAAATCATATAATGTTAATCATGTTTGGATAGATTTGTGTTATGGAGGTTTATGGAGAATGTTAATGGTGTTTTACAATATATGCCTTTACCCATGAATCTTCAACTAAAACTGTCATTAAAAAAGTTAACTTATGAAACTCTAATGTTACGTGTTTCAAAGAAATTGAATTTAGAGCCTCTAAGTGGATTTAGGCTATCTTATCAGAGAAAAAGTAAAGTTTATTTGTTAACCGACAATGAAGATGTTGAACGATTCATTGCTTACATTAGTGTTTCTCAAGATGATGTTACATTGTATGTTGTTGAACCTAGAAGTAGTGAAGTTGGGTCAGTAACGGGTAGTAATCAACTAAGTTCTTCAGCCCCAATTTATGGTGCTCACAATGCACAACGTTGTTATCGACCTCAAAATTTCATGGTTCCACCATAATTTCATCACTAAGAAAATTTTGTTTCACCACATTTCCAATACCAAACACAATATCAAACACAATCTCAAAATCCACTACTTTTCCCTAATCCAAATCCCAATAAACTTTTAGGACCAAATTCCATTTTTCGTATTGACCAGTTAGACGATGATGAGACAACAGAAAAAAATGTTAGTACTAGTCAGTATTCAAAATTTGATCATGGTTAATACCCAGACTTTGATCTTGGTCAATACCCGGACTTTGATCTTGGTCAATACTCAGATTTTGATGATGTTTCAAAAGAAGAAACAAACCCTGCTTGTAATGAGTGTGATATTGGTCAATACCCCATATTTTGATGATGAAACAGTAGATGCCGAGGAAGATATTGTTGATGATAATGAGGAGGAAGTAACGGCTATGAATGAACATGTTGAACATCCATTATGTAATTCATATAACCCTAAAGAAGAAAAAGAAGAATAAGAAGTCCCCGAAGAAAAGAAGAAGAAGAAGAAGAAGAAAGAGCCACTGGAGTATAACTGAAATATGCCAGAATTACATCAGATACCGGAAGAAGAGTTGGTAAAGATTGTAGTTGATTGCTACACAAAAGTTATTTGTATCAAGAAAGATGATTGTTTTGATACAAAGAAAGACTTGAAGATAGCTTTGTATACGAAATGTGTGGAAGATGGGTATCAACTAAAAGTTAACAAATCAAGCAAAGATCGTTTCGAAACAAAGTGTAGGATTGACAAAAATTGTACGTGGCGTATGATTGCAAAAAAGATAAAAGATTGTGAAATATTTCAAGTTAGGACTTTTATTGATAAACCTACATGTTCAAAAACCCAAGTTTTTCCTCACCATAGACAGGCAAACAAAAAGGTGTTGGGTGGTTTTCTGGTTGAGTTAATGTTTTTGAATGGCAGGGTATATCGAGGACATGAAATTATGACTGACATGAATGCTCGGTTCAAGATTAGTATCTCATATTCTCAAGCTTGGATAACCAAATGTTATTCTTTGGAATTGTTTAGGGGGTCTCCAGAAGCATCGTTTGCCCAACTGCCGGCTTATTGTCACAATTTAAAGCTGAAAAATCATGGGTCGGTAACTCATATCAAAACATATAGAGATGAAAGTTTTGAGTTGATATTTATCACCATTGGTGCTGCGGTTAGTAAATCAATATAATTTTGTTGACTCATTTTTGTTAGTTACATGAATTTCACATTTAAATGGTTATATTTCTTGTGTATATTATTTTGTAGATTCGTTCGTTTATTTCTTGCATGCGCCCAGTTATTATAGTTGACGGAGCACATTTGAAAAGTCGATACCTTGGAGTAAGCTTATTAGCAGTAGCCATGGATGCTAACAATGGGATACTGCCAATAGCTTACGGGGTTGGCAAATCTGAAACCTCTGATTCATGGACATGGTTTATGGGGCATCTTACGGATTACATAGGTCTTATTAACAATCTGACAATCATATCCGATAGAGCAAACTCAATTAATAACGCTATTAGAAGGTGATTCCCAGATGCTTTTCATGGACTTTGTGGTGTTCATTTGTACATAAATCTAAAATCAAGGTCTGCTGGTATAAAAAATCAGAAATGGACATATTGGAAGGCTGTAAAATCTTATCGGGAAGTGGATTTTAATAAGCATATAAATTATTTAAGATGTGTTTTACCTCAATGTGCTCAAACACTAGAATATGTCGGGTTTGAAATATGGTCAAGAGTACATCAACTTGGAGCAAGATATGGTTTCATAACGTTTAATAGTGCAGAATCAATCAATGCTCTAAGTCGTCATTCCCGAAAATTACCCATTACTATGTTAATGGAGTTTTTTCGAGCCTCTATTCAACAGTGGTACTATAAGAAAAGAAACCATACATGTATTATTTCTTTAAATTTGTAACTTATCATATTTAATAGATTTTACTAAGTATTATTTATTTAAATTTACAGGAACATTAGAACGTCATGTTACACCATAGACTAAAAAAAAGATAATGAAACGTGTTGTGAAGTCAACGTCATGGAGAGTTAAACCATATTCAAACACTTTGTTTGAAGTCTTGGATAATAACTTAAATGGGCTTGTTGATCTAAATGCAAAGACGTGTAGTTGTATGAAATGGCAAACATCTGGTTATCCCTGTGGCCATGTTATAAAAGTTGCTCTTCATCTAAACCAAGATGATTCAAGCACATATGCTATGGATTGGTACACTACAGAAGTATATCGACAAACTTATGACGAGATTGTCTACCCTATTCCACATCCTTCTGAGTGGGACATACCAGATGAATTACAAATAGTTTTGCCACCATTCATGGACAGAAGGCTACCTGGCCAACCAAAAAATCATGATCGTATACCATATAAGGGTGAAGAGAAGAAGATATCGACATGTAGTCAGTGCAAGGAAAGTGGTCATACAAGGTTGACCTGTGGATCCCCAGTGCCATCACAATCATATTTTCCTCTACCAAAATATGGATCCTCATCAAAATCCAAATCTAATATGGTGCCAAGCAAAAGGAAATCAAAATCGCAATCAAAATCAAAATCCCAATCACAACCGCCTTCACCTTTTGGGACTATTAACTTAGATGATTTTTAAATGCAAACGTTGTATTATGTGTATTTTATGTGTGAATGCATACATTTTTGCAGTTAAGCATGCATTATAAAGTTGTACTCCTGACATCACATATGCTAGTAACTTGAGTTTGAACATTGCTATGATCTGTTCAGTTGTTATCACTTATCAGATTGTTGTCTGTTATCTTTTTGAAGGTTTTTGCCTTTAATTGAAACTAGAAAAAAGATGGTTATTGTGAACTTCTCCATATTCGCAACTCGAATTCCAAATTTAAAACTCAAATTTCCAACTCGAAAATCGAATTCCTAATTCGAAGCTCAAATTCGCAACACGAAAATCGCAACTTGATATTAAAATTCGTAACTCGATATTAAAATTTGCAACTCGAAAATATAATTCGCAACTCGAAATCGATTTCTATTTTCATTTTCGCGTTGCGAATTTAAATATCCTGTTGCGATTTTCGTGTTGCGAATTCGATTTTTGAGTTGCGATTTTCGTGTTGCAAATTTGATTTTTGAATTGCTAAATCGATTTTTGCATTGCGAATTTAATTTCGAGTTGCGAATTTGAATATCGAGTTGCAAATTTGATTTTCTTAAAGGTAGTGTGCCTTCAACAGGTATTTTTTCCTTCAACATAATACAGATTGAAATTAAACAAAAAAAAACAAATTTTATTTACACTTTACAGCACATTGATGTATTTGCCCCAGATAGTACATCCAACCTAAAATGCTCCTAATATATATACCACAGTTCACTGTGTACAACAGAATTTAGGTTGACAATCATTATATACAACTTGCAAATGGATATAATCAGTCAATGAACTGAGATAAATTTAATTATTTAACCAGTGTCAACAAATATTTTCATTTTCATCAACTCTCTGACACGAGGGTCATGAAAAATGAGAATCCATTCCAAAATTATAACATCTGGAAGGATTAACTTGCAGAAACGTTATGGCCATGAGATTTTGTACACATCCGAAACCAACAAATATGAGCTGAAATTATTGAATTCTAGGTACTTAACCAAACATTTTCAAACTACTTTTGATCAATATTTCATCTAAAACAAAGAGTAACAGGTTAACAACCCTTGTTCAAACTTACCAATAACAAATGGTTGTTTATGCACACTTTTAGCACCCGGTGAGGTTGTAAGCATCTCAATATTTCTCAGCTTCAAACGTATGTATAAAACTCACAAGTGAAAATCATGTAAATTCTAATCACAGTTCAGAGTCATATAGACAAGCGAAAGGAAATTATCACATGGTCATACTATCGCATATCAACCACTGGATGCAGGTAGGCAACGTCTCGCATATATTTCTCTAGCCATAAAATGTCAAAACCACAACCCTACTGTACCTCTATCTCTATTTGTCAGAGGTAGAAACTGTTTACCTCCTCTCGTCATACGTTCCAAGCACATGCATACAAGCCAACCACAATCCCATATGGCTATTGACGTTTGTTGTGGCATTGTCTCATCTCTCATCATTGTAACTTTTAACCTTTTTGGCTTTTCGTTTCCTGAATTAGTCCAATAAGTAATCACATCCAAGTATTTAGCCAAAAGATCACTCCATCCCCTATAAATAATATCTTTCAAATTAGACAATGGTATGTAATTCAGCATGCTATCATATATTATCGTCTTCAGGGATGGGAGCTGAAGCTCGACGAGAAACCAATGACGACGTTCCATAACAGGCATAAACACCTGCAATATAATAAATAATACTTCAACTGCGCACATCAAATAAATTTTATGAACACCTTTAAATATGCAAAAATAAATACTAACCTTATCGACCTCCCACCACGCAGGATAAAGGATAGATTTGCCATTACCTAACGCATATAAAGCGTCTATCTAATCCTGCAAGTGAGTTGTGTGAAAGACAAAGGCATAATAGTCAATCGCATCTTTTTGAGTTTCTTCAATTTCCTTAAAATCAAAAGTCGTGTTACCCATGCATCAATATGATGTTTTATAAAAAAAAATACATATATTAGTGAATTTAATAAATTTAAAAAAAATAATCAAAATCAATATAAAAAGAATATAATACTTACCCCTTCGAAATAGCCATTCTCTTCAACCCCTAATAAAACACCCCACCAAGATCGCTCAAGAAACAAATGTGTATTGTCGATTTTACATATATCGGTGAAGCACCCATGACTCCGCTCATATAGATAAAAATCAAATGTGGTCTTAGCCCAAACGGTATTATCCTTAATTGTGTCCGGTAGCGTACATATCTCGTGCTGAGGAATGATATTGGCCGGTAACTGATACGAAAGTCATATCTGATCCATCATATCGGACACAAGAGGGGTTTTACCAATATGTTGATATAGTATGGAATGTGGATCTTGAATGATGGGAGGTGGATCCTGAACGATTGGAGGGGCCTCTTGAACGATGAGAGGGGCCTCTTAAACGATGAGAGGTGAATTCTGAACAATGGGAGGTGGATCCTGAACAATTGTAGGTGGATCAGGCTTCTTCTTACGTAGTCTTGAAACTATTAGGGTGAAAGAAGATGTAATGGGAGGTCCACGATGTCTGATGCGTGAACCCCATCGTGCAATAAAAACTCGACGTAAAGCACCTACCTCATCGGGCCACTAAAAATAAATTAATACATAAATCAGTAAATAAATAAATAAATAATGTCAAAAAAAGGTTATTTGCATTTTTAGTATAGTATTTCTTAAAAAATTAAACAAACTTACCTCCTTGCGTAGAGTATGAACCTCATTCTTCAACGATGAAATAATCTCACGTAGAGCACCTACCTCATCACGTAAAGCATCTAACTTACCACGTAAAGCACCATTGTCATCACGTAAAACAATTACCTCACCACGTAAAGACCCTACCTCATCACGCCATGCACCATTGTCATCACGTAAAGCACCGACCTCATCATATAAAGCATTAACCTCATCATGTAAAGCACCTAACTCATCTCGTGAAGGTGGAGAACGGGGAGATAAATATCGTGGCATCTTTGCCGGTCACCTATCATGAGGTGATGGTGGAGAAGAGGCTTGATGATGTGATGGAATAGGTGATGGATCTCTGTGTCGAGGTGTAGAGTCGAATAGAGGTAATGGCTCTCAGTGTCGAGGTGTAGAATCGGCTCGATCAGGTGATGGATCTCAGTGTCAAAGTGGAGAATCGACTCGATGAGGTGATGGATCTCGATGTCGAAGTGAAGAATCGACTTGATGAAAAAATGGGGGGTGCTCATCATCCGTCCCATAAAAAAAAGCCTACTAGCTTGCCACCAATCAGTGGCAACCTCAGCCTCTGTGGGTCTCAATGTCTGTAATGGATAGTTTGCCTCCTAACAATATAAAAGCCCAAACAAAGTCAAATGTCTACTAGTAATAACTTGTTTATATATGGTAGTATTTGTGTTAACTTACATCATTGATCGTCATATATGATAGTAACTCTTCCCAATCCAAAAGCCGAATCCTCTTCCAAGTAATAGCCCTAGGAATATCATTTGAATTCTTGATGGCATAAGTACGCATTCTGGGAAATGCCTCAAATATCCAAATCTACAATATAATACACAAACATTAATTTTAGTAATTGTTAAATAATTAATTTTGGAAACATTATATAGAAATTCTTACCTTAAAGGCCCAAATAAAGCCTACCAAAGTGTATTTGGAACCATGCCCATGCAAACTACGACGGTCCTCAAAGGCATACGATAATTTTTTCCAAGTAGCTTTCCATAGATATGAACCCCACGGAAACACGTTCCATGCATCTAGGTCATCTACCAATAATATTAAATCCTTAAAAATAGGTTATATGCCCTCTTTGGCTAAAAAGCCGGCATACAAAAGTAACAAAAGGCTTACTCGGACAATATCAAGGTCATCCATCCGAGTAAAACCATCTTTAAGAAGTAATCTTCTCAAATCGTCGACATGTAAAGTGGCCTTAACCTTTGCCAGCTTAGGAAAAACCCAAAATAACCATGATGGGCGGGCGATATGACTAGTGTACGGACCTAATTCATCGTGTCGTCCGAAACGTAGACCAGTAACCAAGCAAAACTCCTCCCGCCCAAAACGAGTATACGCCAGTGGAAAATGAAATCATATCTCCTCATCGCCACGTTGTATCCCCTCGGGTAGATCGTTAGTCATGGTTTGTAGAAACAAATGAGTCAACAAAGCATCTCCACTTGGATGTTGTACTTTCAGCTATGGCCCGAAACAAGTATTCTCAAACAAATTCCTTTGGACATGTGTAAGTGTCGACGCAATTGTAGTGGCTAGGCTTAATTTATTCCTTAAAGTCAATGCAGCCGAAAAAAATCCTAACAAAAACAATAAACATACGAAGTTAGATATACTAATAATATACCAAAATCTACAAATTATACACAATAAATAGACATGATATTAAATAGGGAAAATATAGCCATATATGTTTCAAACTATCTCAGTATTCACCCAAGTCATTATTCTATCATAGTTCACAAAATGCATCAGATAACATTCTAGAAGTAAGCACTTATATAAACATTTAAAAGGACAACATATAGGTTTAGTGCAAGTTCAAGGACAACATTCTAGAAGAGTAGTAGTTTATTCTTGAAACTTAAATTCGCAACACTGTGAAGTTAGTATTTGTCTTTGTTTTTTGGTTGAAGTAATGCAATTCATTCAAGTTTCAATTTGCAGAAGAAGAGTAGTTTATTCTTGAAACTTAAATTCACAACACGAAAATCGCAACACGAAAATGAAATTCGCAGCACGAAAATCGCAACTCGAAAATGAAATTCGCAACACGATTTTTGTTTTCGCGTTCCGAATTTTATTTTCGCGTTGTGATTTTCGTGCTGCGAATTTCATTTTCGAGTTGTGATTTTCGTGTTACAAATTTAAGTTTCAAGAATAAACTACTCTTATTCTGCAAATTGAAACTTGAATGAATTGCATTACTTCTACCAAAAGACAAATACTAACTTCACAGGGTTAAAGACTAAACTGTTTAGCAGTATTGGCAGCAACCGAATGAATTTATTAAGCAATCTAAGTGAAATGGTTAATCTATTTATTGAAATTACGAGTAAATTTAACATCAATTTAAATGTGAAAATGATTAATTATCTAATAATAATACAAAATTTTAAAATAAAAAAATTAAAAAAAATTAACCCTCGATGGTTGATTTTCCATTTATGGCCGTGAATGGTTGTGAGAGGGTGGATGTGAGAGATGAAGATGGAGGGGGGTTGCCGGATATGGGGACGGATGTCGTCTTAAAGAGTGAGAGATGGAGATGAGACTGAGTTGTGATTTAGGGGTTTAGGTTATGAGTTGTGATTTACAGGATATACTATTTATATTTGTGTTGCGAAATTAATATTCATGTTTCGAATTTGAAAATCAAGTTGCAAAAATAAAATTCGCGTTGCGAAATTGAAACGCGCTTTGCGATTTATAAAATCTTGTTGCAAAAAGGACTCTTGTGTTGCGAATTTAAAAATCGTGCTTCGAAAAAGAAATTCGTGTTACGAAATTGTCAAATTCGAGTTGCAAATTTTACTTTTGTGTTGCGAATTTGGAAACTGTGTTGCGAAATTGGAGTTCATGTTGCAAATTTGAAATCATGTTGCGAATTCATTGGTTATTTTTGTAAATCCAAAAAAAGTTAGTTAAAATCGTATATTATAAGGCATTTTCGGTCACTCAAGTTATTTTCTCTTCGAAATATGCTTGGCAAAAAAAACAAACTTTTACATTCGAAAGGATTTTTTTTCTTGCTTTCTATTGCTTTTTTTCTGAAAAAACTGAATCATCTTTACAACTTTTTCTTCGGGTTTTATACTCGGGATTACATATCTTTTTCAAATATAAAACAACCTAATCCTACTTGCTCCTTTGTTAATACTGTCCATGATGATTTGCACTTTTAATGCCCCATATTTTCCAGGGTTTGTTGAAATTTCTAATGTATTTGTTTGGCTAGGTTTGATGGCTGCGATGATCGACGCAGTTGGACGTGGGGAGAGCTTGATCGATGGTTGTGGTGCTCATCTTTGGCGGTGGTGGCGACAATTGATAAGAGGGGTTAGGGTTAAGGTTAGGTTAGATGTTTAGGTTAGGGCTTTGGTTTGGGCCCGTGTTTGGGTTTGGGTTTGGGTTTGGGTTGGTTCGGGCTCGAGTTTGGGTTTGGTTTGGGTATTGGGTTTGAGTTTGGTTTGGGTATTTTGTAATAATAAATAAATAATAATATTTTATAATAATAATAATATTAATAATATTAATAATAATATATAAGAGTTGAAAAATGGTGATTACAGGTGATTATAAAGTAGTATATGTTGTAAACACTCTCAACCATTTGACAATAAGCATTCAATCACCATACTGCAATCGCTGATGCTCGAACACGTGACCTCTAGGAACAACAATGGTTCTTTTAACTACTGAGATAAGTTGGTTATCACGATCCGAATTTCTTTGCTTCCATGCTTAGGTTCTCAATTCTCACTAGAAAGCAAAGGTAACAGTAAATGAAACTGACTCTTGATAGCATAACAGGAGAGTAAAATTTAAGATATAACTGGAGGAAAAGAAAGCACTTTTGTTATCTGCCTTAAAAGTTGAATTATGATTCAGTAATTTGCAATGTATCATTTACAGTTTCTTGTGGTACAAGAGAAATACTCTGCTCCACCGTTTACTTGACTTTGGAAAATACCAACAGGTTTCATTTTGGAGGTATAGTTATTTGGTTCGAATTTGATTGAACATGTTTAATGCTTTAAAATTTAAACCAAATAAGGAAAGTAAAACAACCTGGTTGATAGATAAAAACAAAAAAATATTATTAGTAATTTTAGTCAAAGTCGCCGACAACAATGCCGATTTGATAAGACGTCGTGCCTTGTTTGATTAAACTACGAAAATAAATAAAAAGGGATTAAGAAATAAGGAACGTACTAAGGTAAAAATGAATAATAAAAAAAAGTGATGAATGATAAATAATAAAGAATTTAAATGCGTGATATCTTAGTCCCAGGCTTTTCTTAGCACTAATTTTGAACGTTCATCGAAATTAATTTTCCCTTGTTTAAAAGTACGTTGGTTACAATCTATAAGAACCAATCTCCGTATCAAACTCTTCCCTTTGTTAACCAAATCCGTACCAATCCAAAAAATTTGATCATTTTCGAATCTAACCATGCCATTCGCAGTTAGGATTATGATAGCTTTGAGTTCTGGAAGAGTCCAACTCAAATTAAAAATGACCCACACATTAGTATTAAACTCGATCTTAATTTTCCCTTAGCTGATTCACGCTATGTTTGTTCATAGGAAGTCGAATTATGACCAATCGACCTGACTTCCAAAATGTAAGCCAAAACAACCTTCAAACAAATTTCCACTTTTTGAGTAGGAGGTGTTATAACTTTGAAGGGAATTGTTAATTGTCACTCTTGATTTATAGAGAATTGAAGAATATTCTCTCCGGAGGTGTGAAGTACTGAACTTAATTCTCACAATCTAAAATTGCAAAACCTAGGCTAAATGAAAGTTTAGCTAATCATAGACTGGATCATGTTTAGCATTTCTACAAAATAAAAGAGAAAGTAAAATATTAGTGTAACCGATTGTATAAGTTTGTTATTATTGGTTAGGGTTAGCTAAGTTAATTGAGTTTACTTGTATATAAACACCAGCTTTGTATCTTTCACAAGTAAGAAAGCATTTTTTTTCATTTTTTTACTTTCTCAAGACAACATTTCATCAATCTGTTATATTGTATCAGAGGTTTCTTTTATCGTCATGCTTCCCACCATGAGTGATGCTTTTGATAATGGGAGTAAACAATATTACTTACACCAATCTGATAATCCTAGACTGGTTCTGGTTTCACAGCCATTGTATAGTGATAATTTTCATCATTGGAAGAGATCTATGACTCTTGCTCTTTCGGCTAAGAATAAGTTGGGTTTTGTAGAAGGCACGATCGTTCCTCTTGATCGTTCATCGCCGGACCTTTTCAATGCATGGACTCGGGCAAACAACCTGGTGATTTCTTGGGTTTTAAATTCTATCTCCAAAGAAATTGCAGCCAGTCTGTTATATCACAGTTCTGCTACTGATATTTGGAAAGATATTCTTGAACGTTTTCAACAGTCTAATGGGCCTCGTCAATTTCAGTTGAAAAAGAAGTTGAATAGCGTGGTTCAAGGTTAGATGACTGTGAGTACATATTACACTCAATTGAAGATAATTTGGGATGAACTCTCTTCAATTAAACAAGTTTGTACTTGTTTATCGTGCACCTATGGTGGAGTTAGGAAGATGCTTGATGAGCAACAACAAGAACAAATTTTTCAATTCTTGATGGGGTTAAATGAATCTTTCGCTCATATTAGAGGGCATATTCTTTTGTTAGAACCCTTGCCATCCATTTCCATGGTTTTTTCCTTGATTATTCAGGAAGAAAATCAACGAGCAATCAAGATGGATAATCCGGTGGCTGAAGCAACTTTTTCTGTTAAGGCGAGTCACAGTCCTCGTAAAAATCGTCTGCAATGCACTTACTACAATCTTCTTGGTCACACAAGGGATAAGTGCTACAAGTTGCACGGTTATCCACCTGGTTATGGGTCCAAGAATTCATCCTCCAGTTCTTCATCTGTTAAAACGGCTTCTTTGGCTCACACTAATTATGTTCTCGTCACTGATGATTCTTCTCAACAGCCTCATGCTTTGGTTAATGAGTCATCGACTCAACAATTAATTGCCATGCTTACTTATCAGTTGCATGATGCTTCCTCCAGCGAGATTATGTAGGTTTAGATTTTGCATTAAGTTAATCATTTGTCTTTTGACAATTCTCCTTTTTGGATTTTGGATTCTAGTGCTTCGAGGCACATTTGCTGCTCGGAATATTTGTTTGAATCCTTAACACCCATCTCAGGAGGTTCTGTGATGTTACCAGACAAAATTGACAACATTGTCAGGAGGTTTTCATCTAGTTTTGTTTTGCGTGACGTTTTGCTTGTTCCAGAGTTTAGATTCAATCTCTTGTCCGTGAGTGCATTGACTAATGATTCTGATCTTAGCGTGTTGTTTTGTAAAAATAATAGCTTGATTGAGGACTTACATCAAGTGATTGGGAAGGGTGAGATTCATCAAGGACTTTATTTGCTGCGAATGACTCATTTTGTTGCAAATGCTTATTGTAATAGTGTATCTAGTGACGTTTCTTGGCACAATAGGCTAGGTCATCCTAGTGTCAAGGTTCTCAATCTTCTTAAAAATGTATTACCATTGAAAATTTTTAAAGAAAAGTTACCTTGTGAGGTTTGTCCTTTGGCTAAACAGCAACGTTTACCTTTTCCATTTCTCATACTCAAACAAAGCATGTGTTTGATCTGGTTCATTGTGATATATGGGGTCCCTACAAACATACTACATACTCCAATCAAACTTTCTTTTTAACATTGGTTGACGATTTTTTTGAGATCCACCTGGACATATCTACTTCAACACAAATCGGACGTTGGCTCCATTATACTAGCCTTTATCAGCATGGTTAAGAATCATTTTGGCTTTGATGTTAAATGATTTCGGTCTGCCAATGCACCTGAATTGAAGTTCATTACTTTATTTGCGGAGATTGGAATCATGCATCAATTTTCATGTGTCGAGACACCACAACAAAATTCTGTTGTTGAAAGGAAGCATCAACATTTACTTTCTGTAGCTCGTGCCTTGTTTTTCCAATCGAAAGTGCCAATTAGATTCTGGGGTGACTTTGTTCTCATATCTACATACTTGATCAACAGATTCCCTTCACCTCGTTTACAAGGTGAATCTCCTTATGACATTCTTTTTGCACAAAGTCCTGATTATGGCTCTTTAAAGGTTTTTGGCTGCCTTTGTTTTGTCTCCACCTTGAAGTCAAAATGCCACAAGTTTTCTGCTCTTGCCTTACCAGCGGTTTTCATGGGGTATCCTCCTGGCATTAAGGGATACAAGGTTTTTGTGATACAGACTCAGAAGTTGTTTCTAGGGATGTGATATTTGATGAGCACATTTTTTCTTTCCACGGTATCAGCTCACCTAACAAGTCTGTTGATCCTTTCGTTGACTGTCCTTTACCAAACCCAGTTCATGATTTGTCTGATCCGGTTCCTCCACGTGTTCTGCATGAATCTGTTGTGCATGGTTCAGATTCTAGTTCGGAGCAAGTAATGCCACGAGAAATTATTGTTCACCAAGAGTGTGTTGATGACTTGGATAATCAACAGGAAGCTGGGCATCATAATAGTATGCTTGAAGAAGATATTTCTGTTTCACATGAGGGTAACATTCCTGATACAGCACCGGTTATTCAGCTATCTTCTCGGAAGTCTTCACAGGTGTCACAGAAGCCTTCATATTTGCAGTAATATTACTGTAATCATACTTCATCCGGTTGCCTTTATCCAATCGAGAATCATGTCTCTTCAACAAAATTGTCTCCTCAGTATCGTGCATTTATTGCCAATATATCAGTTGTGCCCGAACCAAGTTTTTATCACCAAGCAGCTAAATCATCTGTCTGGCGAGATGCTATGCATGAAGAGTTGCATCCTATGGAAGCCCTAGACACTTGGTCAATAGTGCCTTTGCCTGCGGGAAAGAGACCTATCAAGCGTAAATGGGTGTATCGTGTTAAATATAAGGTTGATGGCTCAGTTGATCGCTATAAGGCTAGGTTAGTTGCTAAGGGAATCACACAAATTGAGGGTGTTGATTACATGGATACATTTTTACCTGTTGCTAAATTGACGTCCTTTCGATTGTTGCTTACCTTACTTGCTGCAAATGGATGGCATCTCATCCAGTTGGATGTTAATAATTGTAAACACCCGTTTTTGTTCGGGTCTTTTCTAACCATTTTTATTTATTATTTTTATTTATGTGTTATATATTATTATTGTCGTTTTATTAATACAATTACAATTACATATGTTTCTAGGCCCAAACTTGAGCCCACTCAACACTCAGCAGGCCTAGCATTCAATCCAGAGCCCAACAATTTACAAAACCCGACCCAACATGCCCAGCAACAGACCCAAACCAGCTAGGGTTCCCCTTCTCTGCTCCAGCCGCCTCACTTCTGGCCTTTGGATATGGACCCATCCAACGATCTAGATCGCGCAGATCCTAGGGTTTGAAACCCTAAAATATCATCATCTCAACCGTTGGCCTTCCAACTCCAGCTGCCAATCTTTCAATGTCGCGCGCCGATGTTGTAGCTGCCCAGCCGAGCCATACCCCGGCAGCCTCTGACGCCGCCGTTAACAGTCCTACGCCAAACAATGATGGCCATCCATCAAACAGCCGAAAGAACAGACAAAATCAGGAAAAAAAATCTAAGTAAGATCCTATCTAGTCCATCAATGGAAATAGGATATCATTATCCTATTTCCTCGGCAACACCATCCAACAGACATGCATGATAAAAAGAAAGATGAGAGAATCTGGGAAGAGGAGGAGGAAAAAGTCGAAAGAAAAGAAAAAATAAGAGAGAAAAAGAACGAAGAAAAAAAAGAGAGAAAGGAAGAAACGAAACATACCTGGTAGATCCGACCGTAGAGTCTCACTCGGAGTCAAACAGGCCCCTCACCGAAGGTAAAGGCCTTCTCTTCTCTGGGGTTTTATCGGGGGTTCGAGGCCAGTTGGTTTTCTCTAGGGTTTGGGTTAACAGAAAGGGGATGGCTTTATGTGAGTAAAGGTAATCTGAGAGAAAAGTGTTTGGTTTAGGGGTAAGGACTGCTCCCCGTGGCCATCGATCTATGGTGGTCGAGGAGTTTGGGGGTTTCAATCCTCGGTTGAGGACGGCTAAAGGGAGACAGAGGGTTGAGGCTTGAGAGCCTTTTTGGCTATCTGATATTTAGAGAGAATGAGGCTCGTGAGAAATGAGAGATTCATCGGGTAAAAGCCTTTGGTTTGGCTTTATAAACCAAGTCCAAAACGTCATCGTTTAGTCGAGGGTATGTTTGTAATTTTAGCATGGGTAAACTATGTAAAAGTGGTTCTCGTATTTTGTATATTTATAATATGGTCATTATTGTATTTTATTTATTTTGTATTTTATACCTCAAATTTGTATAGTTATATATATTGGTCACCTTGCAGTAGTATTTTGTAAAGTTTGACATTGCACTCTGCATTTATAAAGTTTGCATTTTGATCATTGTTTTGTTGTTTGGTTTAAATACTGAGTTTACACTGTATATTTTCTTTTTTTTATTTTAGTCATTTGTTCATAATATAAAAATGGCAATTTACGCATTTAATACCTGAGTTTTTCCTAGTGTAATTTGTAGTCACTGTTAAGACTTGTTTGGGTTATTTGTTTGCTTGGTCACTATTATTTTATGTAGGCTTTGTTTAAATTCTTTGTAAATATATGTATAATATTACTTATGTTGTTTTTGTTTTGTTTTGTTTTTTTATTTATTTTATTTATTCTATTTTCTTTAATACTTGTTTGGTGGGAGTAAATGTTAGAATATATTTATAAATGCCTATATATTGATTAATAATCATACTTTTATTTATAATAAATTTTAGTTAGCTTGTGATATTGTGGTTAAACTCAATTATGCATTAAATATTCACTTTTCTTAGTATATACATTTATCTTTTTTATTTCATTTTATTTATTTATTATTTTATTTTTATGATGTTCAATGTGTTAATGGTTTTTTTATGTTAATATTAACGATATATGTTTTAGATAAATAAAGCATATTTTATTTTCTACCCATGTTGATATTATTTGGTGGTAATTCGAAGATAGAATATTCTTTACGGATGAGAAATAGGTGAGATAGCTTTCCCGATGGAGGATTGCAAATCTCGGGATTTCTTATCAAGTGAAGGATTTCTATTATCTTAATTAATATTCAATAAATAGATCGTAATTTTACTCTTGATTCAAACTTTAAGTTCTACCATTACGACGATATATAAGCGACTAAGTACCAATTTTTGGGCGTTGTGGATGTTTATCTTTTCCACATGCGTAACCGACTTCCGAACCCCTAAAATTTTTCTGATAACGCAGACTTGTATTTTTATAAAAAAACGATTTTCCTTAAAATTATTTTTTTAAATTAGAAAACATGTTTTTAGGTATTCGACCTACCTAATTCAAAGGTCGATGGTGACTCCCTTTTCAATTTAATTCCTAAATTAATTTAGAATTATCAATTTTTCAAAATTAAAATCATAATCGTTTTTTAAATAATAAAAATGCTTAAAAATGGTTATGACAGCTTATCGACTCTGCTGGGGACCAAAAAGAGTGTCAGGCTGTCAGTCGCTTATATTTTTGTCGTTATGGTGAAAATTATAAGTTCGAGTCTCTAGATAAGTTATAATCTATTTATTGATTTTTTAATTCTATATTTTTATATACTAACATTTTAATTGTTTTTGTTTTTTTCAGATTTATCTAAGTTCTTATCGAGTTTTTTCTTTTTTCTCAGTTTTTTAGGCAAAGGTTTGTATGTTTCTCCTCACACACATCACGTACATTTTCATAACATGAGTTCTAGACACGAGCTTCGATCCAAATTAGTCAGGGTAATTGCTTTACTCTCGTAAGAATTTATTCTTCGAATGAGTTTTAGCAAATAACCCATGGGATACATTCCTTATACCTTCGTAGGAATTTATTCCTCGTATGGGTATAAGGCAGTGATCCCCTCGAATTGAACTCGTTCCGTTCGAAACCTGTAATGGGTGAGGATCGAGGGTTTAGCAGCCCAAGGGGGCACCGACATCAAGGACAATTCGAGTCCCTTTTTCCTGTTAGAGCCAAAACCATGCATATAGTGAACCATAGAACGGTCACACTAGGTAGAGTCATGCCAAACCTCTGTCCGTCAGTAGTTACCCAAAATAGGAGTACACGATGGAGAAACCTACTCTATCCTTTTATTTATTTATTTATTTATTTATTTATATTTTAGTATGTAGAATAGATTTATTCTTTTTAAAGCATGTGAAATAGATTTAGGAGGGTAGAGAACATGTTTGGGTAGGACCCTTTTTGATTAACTTTATTCGGGTAAATAACATATAAATGGATTAGATTTATTTAATGTTACACATCTTTTTTATGCTGAATTTATACATTTGTTTAATTGTTTTGACTAACTGTTTTGTTTTGTTTTTTTTCCTTATTCATACTGCATGTACATATCATTAGAAAAGGTGATTGATCTGTGAGTATCGATAAAGTGGAAAGGCTTTCACAATGGAAAAGAGTTTCCTAAACAAAGAAGTGAATCCAGCAGATGTAAGGAATTGGTCCGAAGCCAAGCAGAAAGAGCAATGGGATAGTCTCTCAGGGAACTACGTGTCAGATTTGTCCGATTATACACCAGTTTCTTTAAAGCAAAATGAGCTTCAGGGCTTGAAAACAATTTGGGAAGGTTGGAATCTTACTGAGAGGCAAGCTTTTCAACATACTTATGGGGATATACTTCATCTGATATATGTGAAGGTAGACCCGGTTCTCATACGAAGCATGATTCAGTTTTGGAATCCGTCCTATAGTTGTTTCACCTTCAACCGAGAGGACATGACTCCCACCCTTGAGGAATACCACTTTTTGTTGAATTTTCCAAGCGTTAAAGTGGATAAAATTTACTCCTGATCAATAAATGGGTATTCGTTTAAGTCTAAGCTTGCAAAGATCTAGGGCACAAGCGACAAATGGGTAAATGATCGTTTGCAACGAAAGGGAGAAAGTGAGGGAGTGTCGTGGTTCCACTTACAAAAGATAGCTGAAGCATACATATATGAAAATGTACAGAGAAATGTGTTTCCTTTGGGTATATATGGTTTGGTAATCTTTCCAAAGTGTTTGGGGCTGATCGAGCTGGCAGTAGTTGATTTGGTTGAGAAGTTAGGAAGCGAATTGAATCCAGTCCATGTGATTCTTGCTGAAACTTTCTGATCTTTGAATATATGTAGAAGGTTGGGTGGAGGTCATTTTATGGGTTGTTCTCAATTACTTACTGTGTGGATCAGAAGTCATTTCTAGAAGGAGGAAAAAGTAAACTATAATCGTTTCTCAAAAGATTATTCTCCTGTTGCTGAGTACCTTACAAAAGAGTGGCCTGAAGTATCACATAAAGATGAGTGGATTGAATTCTTCAGGAATCTACATAGTCAAAACGTAGCATGGCGAACTCCGTAGCTGATGCATACGCAAATCTTGTTCAAGTGTGGCGATCTGGACTGGATTATATTACTAGGACTGTGGGGAGGAGTGGGATATGCCCCTTTGTTGGTATTAAGACAGTACGGTGCACAACAATTTGTTCCCGTGACTCATGGGTTGATTGGTGCTGAATTTGATTATAAAGAAGTCAATTATAGAAAGAAAATCAAAGATGTGGCTGATTCTTGGAGGTTGACTTTCAGGACTAAATTAGTCGGAGAAGATGTTATCTTGACACCTGATTATGAAGCCTGGAGAATCAAAAGGGTAAATGAAAAAAGTCCTATAGCATCTGGAGAGGGATCAAGGTCGATAGAAGAACAAATCAGAATTATCCCTTCTAATTTGGAGATACAAAGAATAGAGTTTGAGATAGAAAAAGCTAAAGACTCCAAGAAAATAGAAGAGATGGAGAGAGAAAACTTTATGTTAACTATCGAGGCTGAATTTCATGGCAAACAATTTATAATGATGAAGGAACGGAAAGAGGATGTGGAAGCCGATTTAGAAGACTTAAAAAAGAATTATCAAAGGGTGCAGTAAGCGAGAAAGAGACTTGGATCAAGAGAATTAGCAGCTGCAAAGCGATGAATTAAAAGTCTGGAAATCGAGAACAAGTGTCAGATCAAGAAGATATAAGCTGGAAAAGCAAAAGTATGCGAGCTAGAGGCTGATAAAAAGGAATTTATCAAGCAGTATAAAGCTAAGGCTCGTAGAACTCAAAAACTCCATAAAGAAAAAGAAGTCAGCTTGAAAGAATTAGAAGAAGAAAATAATCAAGTCCAGGGGTTAAAAACTGAGATGAACAGTATAATTGAGGGCTTTGAAGACAGAATGAAGAATTACAGAGCTCAAAGAAGAAAGAAAGAAGAGACGTGGTCCGAGAGACAGGGATGGAATCGAATACTTGATAGAAAACAGGCATAGATTGGATCGTGGATACAAATATTCTCTTCAAAAAGTCGATAAGTAGATGAGTTCACTGGAGAAATGGGAGAATTACAGATGAGATTCGAAGAATAGATAAACCAATCTCGAGCTATGAATAATGAGCTCAAAAGTCATTTATCGAACCTTGAGCAATCCCTTCTGCAAGTACAAGTTCCTCCCGCTTCAATGGACCGAAGAGTTTCTCTCGAAGAAAACAAGTCCCTCCAGAAAGAAATCAGAGAATTGAAAGGTGGACTCCAGAAATGTCAAATTCATATCACCAATCTAGAAAAAGAAATCAAACGCATCAATAAGGGATGGGAAAATACATATGAGCATTATCGATCCTTGGTAGAATAACGTGAGCGCATGATGGGTGAAGCTATAGCTCAGATGGGTGGAGTAGCTCAGTACATGAATGAATTAGCTAATAGAGTGGACATCATCCAACTGCGCACAAATCCGGTTTCTGAGTATACAAGGGAGATCATTGCTATTATGAATGAAATTGTAGAGCTGAGTCTGAGGGCTAGGCCTTATATGTAAAAGAACACCTTTGTAATGAGTGAAACTTTTTATCCAATGGAAGTTATTTCCTAATGGTTACTGCTTAGATCAATGCCTTTTATTTGCATTTTGCATTTGCATCATTCAGTCCGCATAAATAAATTCATCACTTATAATGCATCACCAATAAAATGCATCACCAATAAAATGCATCATTACCAATAATATGCATTCATGTTTAAAAGAACAAAGAAATTAATTACAAAAGGGTTATGTGACAGACGATTCTGGCAAGTGAAAACATCAATCCGCATCAAACACGAAGTAAAACCATGGATGGCAAGATTGAGCAATTGAAAAGAGAGATGCAAGAAGAGTTATTAAAAATACAACAAGAATGGCAGGCAAAAATGGATCAGTCACAAAAGATAATTATAGATCAAATCTTGCAAGGTCAGGCTAACATGATGAGCGATATGATGACTAAAATGTATGGGTTACATATTGAAACAGCTAAAGAACCAGGTACTACTCCGGTTGAGACTTCTAGGAAGGAGTCTACCCCAAGATTAGTTATCTCACCTGAAAAACTAGTCGAGCAGCCTGCAGGGTCTTCAGCATTAAAAGTTTAAATGGCAACTAACCCTCAAAACAATCCCCATGAATACATTGATGTAGATCCTGAGGAAATGGAGAAATCTAAAATGGAAGTACCAGAGCATTTAAAGAATGACAAAATTCGTGAGAGATGATGGACTATTAATTCACTGTTTCCAAGTCAACCTGACGGGGTCAACTGTCAGATGTTATAACCAATTAACCCGAGATAAAATAGGGTCTTGGAAGGATTTGGCCAATGCATTTAAAGAACAATATCAGCACGTAACTGACATGATGCCTAATCGTGTTACTCTCCAAAATATGGAGATGAAGCATAATGAGACCTTTCACCAATATGCTCAGCGTTGGAGGGATATTGCTGCTCAAGTGCACCCACCACTTATTAAGAGGGAATTTATAACAATGTTTATAGATACGTTAAAATCTCCCTATATTGATCATATGTTAGGAGTGGCAACTAAGAGTTTCTCTAGTATCATGATGTGCGGCGAGATGATCGAGAGAGCAATAAAGAAGGGACAGATTATCGATAGTCAAACTCCTGCAAAGAAACCCAATGTGAAAAAGAAAGATGGAGAGGTGAATAATGTAAATTTCTCTGTGACCAAGCCGAAGATGGGAAGTTCTTCATCCCAAGGAGAGACTAAGCGCGAGCATAACAATGAAAGAATAACGTTCACTCCCATACCAATGACTTACAGTGAGCTTTTCCATGGATTAGTCCAAGCTAATGTAGTGTCACCAAAGTTCATTGATCTCATTAAACTGCCTTATCCAAAATGGTTCAATGAAAATGAGACATGTGAATATCATGCAAATCTCCGAGGACATAACATTGAAAAGTGTCTCGCTTTCAAAAGAGTGATTGAAGATCTGATCAAGAGAAAGGTGGTGTCCTTTAATGATTCTGAAGCACCTTGTGTTGCTGCAAACCCACTTCCAAATCATCAGAATCAGAGAGTGAACGCTATTGAGAAAAATTAGAGAATTAAATAGAGAATTGAAGAAGTAATAACGCCACTGAAGTGGGTATATGCTCAAATAAAGAAGAGAGGGTTGTTGAGCCTTAAAAATGAATGTTCAACGGAAAACACAGAGAACTTTTGTGAATACCATGGTGAAAATGGTCATCAAATCCAGGACTATCAAGAATTCAGGAGAATAGTCCAAGAATTAATGAACAAGAAGGAGTTACATTTCTATGAAGAATGAATGATTGAGAATGAAAGATATATATGTGCTTCTGAAGAAAATTCAAGGGAAGCTGAAGAGAAAATAAAAAAACATGTCCTGGTCATATCGAAACCAAATTATGAGGCCAGCAATGGAAGTATAACATCTAGGGTGGTGATCAAAACCCCAAGGCCTTTTGCCTACAAGAGTAACAAGAGTGTTCCTTGGGACTATACCTGCCAGATTAATACTCCTGAGAGTAAGGAGGAGGAGGTTGCTAAAGTTGGATTTTTCACTAAGAGCGGAAGATACTATACTCTTGGAAAGGATGATAAAGCAAGAGCTGTGGTTATTGAAGATCCTGATGATAAAGTAAATGAACCTGTTAGGATTGAGGAGGCTCAGGAATTTTTAAAGTTTTTGAAACACAGAGAGTATAATATTGTAGAACAACTTCTTAAGACCTCAGCACGGATTTCAATGTTATCTTTACTGTTGCATTCGGAAGCACATCGAAATACTCTGATCAAAGTGCTGAATGAAACTTTTGTAGGAAAGGATATACCAGTGGAGCGTGTGGACAGGATGGTAAATCATATTAATGCATATAATTCTATTTATTTTTATGATGATGAAATACCATAAGAAAGAAAGGGTAGATGAAAGGCATTACACATTACGGTACATTGCAAGGGAGTCATCATCTCTGGGGTATTAATTGACAATGGGTCAGCCTTGAATGTCATGCCATTCACCACTCTGAATAGACTTCCTGTAGATGTATCTTAGATGAATGTTTGTGGCAATGCTGTGAGGGCATTTGATGGGACAGAACGAAAAATAATGGGGAAGATGATTATCCCTCTCAAAATTGGCCCAACGATATTTGAAGTAGATTTTGTTGTCATGGATATTCATCCAAGTTATAGTTGCTTACTAGGGAGACCCTGGATTCACATGGCTGGGGCAGTTCCTTCTTCCCTTCATCAAAAGCTCTGATTCATTTTAATGGGACTTTGGTAACTATCAAAGCATAAGAAGACATCATTGCCTCTATCACTACCGATGGACCATATATAGGGGTAGATGAAAATGCACTAGAGTCTTCATTCTAGTCCTTGGAATTTGTTAATGCCACTTTTATCCCTGAAGGCAAAAGAATTCATACTCCTCAGTTTTCGAGGAATACAAAGATGCAGTTAAAGGAGACCTTAGCTAGAGGAGAAAAAGTAGGGAGAGGTTTGGGAAAGAAACTGCAAGGCATCACTGAAGGGTTGGCTCCAGTTCCTAAAAGAAATTATTTTGGTCTCGGATACAGACCAACGTACCAAGATAGAGTCAGAGATGCACAAAAGCTTAAAGAAAGAAGGAAGGCAAGAGTATAAAGAGAAGATATTGTTTGGGGACCCATGGTCATACCACCACTCTCTAAATCTTTTGTGCCTGTAGGATTTGTGATTGACATGCTGAAACAGTCATGGGACAGTGAAGATATAGAATTAGTTGAAGATTTAATTGGAAGCCTGAGCATCAATGCTATCACAGATGATTCTACTGGAGAATGCTCATTGGCATCAATCAGTCCGTGTCCTCCTGGCTATGTTTTGAACAATTACACTGTTGAAGAACTCCCTGTGTTCTATAAGCACTCTTCAAAGTAATGCATAATAACAAATCTGTCTCCTTTTGACCCAAATATAATAGGGCTTTTGTAAAAGACAAATTGTTATTTGTCATTGCTTTAATGAAATGGTGTTCTCTTTTCATTCTAATCTTAGCAAGTATTTCATTCGTTTCTTTAGTATTCTTTATTCTTTATTATTCTCTTGGTAAATATTAGATAAAATTCTTGTCCACAACCAAATATACTCATGTTTGATTCGCATGTTTTTAGATATCAACTGTTCGAGTAATGATATTTTTGAACTATAAATTAATTTTGAAAATGACATGTGTCTCGAAGAATCTGAGGGTTATAAGGATGATGAGGAATGTGTGTTAAATCCTAGAATCGTTAGAATGATGGAGCAAGAAGACAGACAAATATTGCCCCATAAAGAGAAAACTAAAAAAATAAATTTGGGAGCAGAAGAGGACAGACATGAAGTCAAAATTGGCACTTTACTCTCACAAAAAACAAGAGAGGATCTTATAAGACTTCTACGAGAATGTAAATATGTGTTTGCCTGGTCTTATCAGGACATGTCGGGATTGTATACTAACATTGTGATGCACAAGCTACCAATAAAACCAGAATGCAAGCCTGTTCAACAAAAACTTCGAAGGATGAGACCGTATATGCTATTAAAAATCAAGGAAGAAGTGAAGAAACAGTTTGATGATGGATTTTTACAAGTGGCGAAGTACCCTGAATGGGTAGCAAACATAGTGCTAGTCCCAAAGAAAGATAGCAAAGTTCGGATGTGTGTTGACTATCGGGATCTCAATCGAGTGAGCCCCAAAGATAAATTTCCACTCCCACATATCGACACTTTGGTTGATAATACGGCCAGCCATGTTGTTTTCTCTTTCATTGATGGTTTCTCAGGTTACAATCAAATCAAGATAGACCCAGAAGACATGGAAAAGACAACGTTTGTGACAATGTGGGGTACATTTTGTTATAAGGTGATGCCTTTTAGACTTAAGAATACCAGGGTAACATATCAAAGAGCCATGGTTATTTTGTTCCACGATATGATGCACAAAGAGATATAAGTGTACGTGGATGATATGATTGCCAAATCACAAACCGAAGAAGAACATGTAAAAGTCTTAAGGAAGCTATTTTTAAGATTAAGAAAATACCAGCTCAAGCTTAACCCAACCAATTGCACATTCGGAGCTACTTCAGGGAAGTTATTGGGATTTGTAGTCAGTGAGAATGGGATAGAAATATATCATGATAAAGTCAAAGCAATTTTGGAACTACCATCCCTAGAATGAAAAAAGAAGTACGAGGTTTTATGGGGAGGTTAAATTATATTTCCAGATTCATCTCTCAGTTGACCGAGAAATGTGATCCAATATTCCGATTACTGAGAAAGCAAAACCCAGGAGAATGGGATGATAGTTACCAAGAATGCTTCGATAGAATTAAGAGTTACTTGATTAATGCTCATTTCCTGATGCCACCAATCCCAAACAAACCGTTAATTTTATATTTGACTGTCTTTGAGAAGTCAATGGGATGTGTATTGGCTCAACACGACGAAACTGGAAGAAGAGAACGAGCTATTTACTACCTCAGTAAGAAATTCACTGACTGTGAGACTCGATACTCCTCTATTGAAAAGTTGTGTTGTGATTTAGTATGGACTACTAAGAGGGTGAGACAGTATTTGCTATATCACACTACCTGGTTGATATCAAGACTGGATCTGTTAAATTACCTAATGGAATCAACGGCTCTAACTGGAAAGATGGCGAGATGGCAAATGCTGTTATCCGAATTTGATATAGTCTAAATGAATCAGAAACCAGTTAAAGGAAGCGCTATTGTAGATTTCCTATCAAGAAGAGCATTAGAAGACTATGAGCCAATAAAATTTGATTTTCCGAATGAGGACTTAATGAGTATATTTGTTACTGAAGAAGATACTCAGGAAAATGAAGCATGGAAAATGAACTTCGATGGTGCTTCGAATGTTGTGGGACATGGAATTAGAGCAATACTAGTTTCACCTGAGGGAGATCATTATCCTTTTACTAGTAGACTCGCCTTTGAATGCACTAATAATATGGAGGAATATGAAGCATGTATCCTGGGTATTCAAGCTGTAATTGAGCGCAAAGTTAAAAGCATGAAAGTATTCAACGATTCTACTTTGGTTATTTATCAACTTCGCGGGGAGTGGATGACTCGAGATTCCAAATTGATAGAATACAAGAACTTGGTGATGGAGTTCATCAAAGAGTTTGAAGAAATATATTTTACTTATCTTCCTCGTGAAGAAAATCAAATGGTGGATGCCTTGGCTACGTTGGCAACTATGTTTAATGCCGATGATCAATCTCGAATGATGCCTATTAGGATGAGTATAAGAGAAATGCCAGCTCATTGTTGTAACATTGAGGAAGAGGAATAGGATGGTCTCCCATGGTATTATGATATTCTCCAGTATGTGAAGTATCGGGCTTACCTAGCTGAGGCAACTGAAAACGACAAACGGACCTTAAGAAGATTAGTAATGGGATATGTCCTTGATGGAGATATTTTGTATAAAAAGAGTAAGGATCAGGTGTTTTTGAGATGTATGGATATAATTGAGGCCAAGAAAATACTTGAAGAAGTACATGAAGGGGTTTTCAGAACACATGCAAACGGATTCACAATGGTTAGACAAATCGTGAGATTTTGGTACTATTGGTCCACTATGGAAGGAGATTGTATCAGATTTGCCCAAAGATGTCATAAATGCCAGATTCATGATAACCAAATACATGTTCCTCCTTCACCACTCCATGTAATGAACGTGCCTTGGCCATTTTCAATGTGGGGCATCGATGTCATTAGGGCAATTTCACCGAAGGCCTCAAATGGACATCATTTTATCTTAGTGGTTATAGACTACTTCACCAAATGGGTTGAAGTTGCCTCTTATGCTAATGTCAAAAAAGGAGCAGTGTGCAGATTTCTAAAAAGAGAAATTATTTGTAGATATGGAACATTTGAAATAATCATTACAGATAATACGTTGAATCTGAACAATGATTTAATGAAGGAAGTCTATACAAAGTTAAAGATCAAACATCACAATTCGACTCCTTATCGCCCAAAAATGAATGGGGCAGTAAAGGAAGCGAATAAAAACATCAAGAATATCATTATAAAAGCAATTGAAATATATAGAGACTGGTATGAGAAGTTACCTTTTGCGTTGCTTGCTTATCGCACATCCATTCGTACATCTACTGGAGCAACACCATTCTCTTTGGTATATGGGATGGAAGCAGTTTTACCTGTTGAGGTGGAAATACCTTCTCTAAGAGTATTAATGGAGTTGAAACTTGACGAGACTGATTGGGTTCAAAGTAGGTTTGATCAATTAAATTTGATTGAGGAGAAAAGGCTGAGAGCTATTTGCCATGGCCAAAATTACCAGAAAAGGATGATACGAGCATATGACAAGAAGGTTAGACCTCGAGAATTTCTTGAAGGTGATTTGGTGCTAAAAAAGATCCTACCTATGCAAAAAGACTTTCGAAGGAAGTGGATGCCAAACTGGGAAGGTCCCTATGTGGTAAAAAAGGCATTCTCAAGAGGAGCTTTGGTGTTAACAGAAATGGATGGAGAAGATTTTCCTAATCCTGTGAATTCTGATTCGGTCAAACGATATTATACTTGAAAAAAAAGAAAGAAAAATGAAAAATGAAAAAGAAAAAAGAAAAAAAGAAAAAATAAATAAAGGAGGGTTCAAGATGAAAACCCAAAATGGGTGTCTTGAAACCAAAGGAGGGTTCGAGTAGAAAATCCGTAATGGACAGCTCGAATAGTCAGGTTTTGAAATGGCGAATTCCCTCGGAAGCCTAACGGTTAAGGGAAAGATTCTCAAACTCACACATCTTTTGTATAATCTGAATCTTTGAGACATATGTCAACTTTCAAGAGAGATTTGGGGTTAAGAAATAGGACTCATCATTTGATATTTACTATATTCATCCTTTGTTCTTCCTGTAACTCTTAATTGTTTCTTGTCCCTAAAAGATTATACTTTCTCATTGCCTATTTTCAATGAAATTTTTTGAATTTGATTCATTATCCTTGCATATATTTGCCAAATTATTGATTAATAATAATGTCGATTATTATGTCTTACTCTGAAAAGTGTCAGAGTATGGGGATTTCAAAACAGGTGTTCACCAGAAAGCACGAACAAAGACACATTTCCCTAAATCATTACCTGAATTCTTGGAAAAGGAGAGTAAATCAAGGAAATCAGTTTCAACATAATCTTCCAAGCAAAGAAGTCCAAAGTTAAAGACACAACAAGGAGGGTTCATTCTGATCGAATTTTCTCAAAAAAAAATCAAAATCAATCAATGACCAAAGAATCAAAGAGGCAAGATAAACTTTCTCGGGGTAAATCAGAGGGACTAAGTCAAAGAATATTTAGTGAGAGGTTAAGAAAGTAACCACGGTCAAAGCCCAGGCATGAGCGAACACATAAATCTCACTTATTCCGATCAAAGAACATGAGAGATTTCAAATGCCAGGATTGAACTGAGCATAATCCTTTAAACATGCATTTAGATCATCTTTAGGGCATAGGTCCAACATGAAATCATGTCATATGACTATTTTTTACAGGGCTTTCAAGATCCATTTCATTAGCGAAGCAATGAATCAGTCAAAATCAGCTGACCAGACCTCCTCATCACGTAGGAGCAGCGTCAACATTAGATAACCAACCTCCCTCATAGTGAAGGATTCGTGTTATCTATCTATCAATAAAGATTACTAGTCGGCCTCATCAAGTAGGAATCATGTCATCCCTAAACCAGACCTCCTCATCACATAGAAGCCGCGTTAACCCTAGATAACCAGCCGTCCTCATCGCGTAGGAACCGAGTTATCACCATTCGTAAAGATGGCCAAGAACTCTTCATCACGTATAAGCAGTGTCATCCCTTAACCAGATTTCCTCATCACATAGGAACCGTGTCACCCTTAGATGACCAAACCTCTTCATTGAGTATGAGCAGTGTCGTCCCCAACAACAATCCAATTTCTAAGCAAAAAGGGGGAGAACCAGACAAAAACGTGTTGTCTTGTCGTCTTTTCCCTATCCTTGTTAACATAAGAATGTGTAAAGAGGGGCAGCTATAAACACCCATTTTTGTCTGGGTCTTTTCTATCCATTTTTATTTATTATTATTATTTATGTGTTATATATTTTTATTGCCGTTTTATTAATACAATTACAATTACATATGTTTGTAAGCCCAAACCCGAGCCCACTCAACACTCAGCAGGCTTAGAATTCAATCTAGAGCCCAACAATTTACAAAACCTGACCCAACAGGCCCAGCAACAGACCCAAACCAGCTAGGGTTCCCCTTCTCTGCTCCAGCCGCCTCACTTCTGGCCGTTGGATCTGGACCCATCTAATGGTCCAGATCGTGCAAAGCCTAGGGTTTGAAAACCTAAAATATCATCAGCTCAGCCATTGTCCTTCCAGCTCTAGCCGCCAACCTTTGAACGTCGCACGCCGATGTTGCAGCTACCCAGCCGAGCCATACCCCGGCAGCCTCTGATGCCACCGTTGACAGTCTTGCACCAAACAGTGATGGCCATCCATCAAACAGCCGAAAGCACAGACAAAATCAAGAAAAAAATCTAAGTAAGATCCTATCTAGTCCATCAATTATCCTATTTCCTCAGCAACACCATCCAACAGACATGCATGATAAAAAGAAAGATGAGAGAATCTGAGAAGAGGAGGAGGAAAAACTCGAAAGAAAAGAAAAAATAAGAGAGAAAAAGAATGAAGAAAAAAAAGAGAGAAAGGAAGAAACGAAACATACTTGGTAGATCCGACCGTAGAGTCTTCCTTGGAGTCAAACAGGACCCTCACCGAAGGTAAAGGCCTTCTCTTCTCTGGGGTTTTGTCGGCGGTTCGAGGCTAGTTGGTTTTCTCTAGGGTTTGGGTTAACAGAAAGGGGGTGGCTTTATGTGAGTAAAGGTAATCTGAGAGAAGAGTGTTTGGTTTAGGGGTAAGGACTGCTCCTTGTGGCTATTGTTCTATGGTGGCCAGAGAGTTTAGGGGTTTCAATCCTCGGTTGAGGATGGCTAAAGGGAGACAGAGGGTTGAGGCTTGAGAGCCATTTTGGCTCTCTGATATTTAAAGAGAAGGAGGACTGTGAGAAATGAGAGATTCATTGGGTAAAAGCCTTTGGTTTGGCTTTATAAACCAAGTCCAAAACGACATCGTTTAGTCGAGGGTCTGTTTGTAATTTCAGCATGGGTAAACTATGAAAAAGGGGTTCCCGCATTTTGTATATTTATAATATGGTCATTATTGTATTTTATTTATTTTGTATTTTATACCTCAAATTTGTATTGTTTATATATTGGTCACCTTGCAGTAGTATTTTTTACAGTTTGACATTGCACTCTGCATTTATAAAGTTTGCATTTTGATCACTGTTTTGTTGTTTGGTTTAAATACTGAGTTTACACTGTATATTTTCTTTTTTTTATTTTAGTCCTTTGATCATAATATAAAAATGGTAATTTACGCATTTAATACCTGAGTTTTTCCTAGTGTAATTTGTAGTCACTGTTAAGAATTGTTTGGGTTATTTGTTTGCTTGGTCACTATTATTTTATTTAGGCTTTGTTTAAATTCTTTGGAAATATATGTATAATATTACTTATGTTGGTTTTTGTTTTATTTTATTTATTCTATTTTCTTTAATACTTGTTTGGTGGGAGTAAATGTTAGAATATATTTATAAATGCCTATATATTGAATAATAATCATACTATTATTTATGATAAATTTCAGTTAGCTTGTGATATTGTGGTTAAACTTAGTTATGCATTAAATATTCACTTTTCTTAGTATATACATTTATCTTTTTTATTTCATTTTATTTATTTATTATTCTATTTTTATGATGTTCAATGTTTTAATGGTTTTTTATGTTAATATTAACGATATATGTTTTAAATAAATAAAACATATTTTATTTTCTACCCATGTTGATATTATTTGGTGGTAATTCGAAGATAGAATATTCTTTACGGATGAGAAATAGGTGAGATAGCTTTTCCGATGGAGGATTGCAAATCTCGGGATTTATTATCAAGTGAAGGATTTCTATTATCTTAATTAATATTCAATAAATAGATCGTAATTTTACTCTTGATTCAAACTTTAAGTTCTACCATTACGACGATATATAAGCGACTAAGTACCGATATTTGGGTGTTGTGGATGTTTATCTTTTCCACATGCGTAACCGACTTCCGAACCCCTAAAATTTTTCTGATAACGCAGACTTGTATTTTTATAAAAAAACGATTTTCCTTAAAATTGTTTTTTAAATTAGAAAACATGATTTTAGGTATTCGACATACCTAATTCAAAGGTCGATGGCGACTCCCTTTTCAATTTAATTCCTAAATTAATTCAGAATTATAAATTTTTCAAAATTAAAATCATAATCGTTTTTTTAAATAGTAAAAAATGCTTAAAATAATGGTTATGACATAATGCACTTTTGAACAGTACCTTGGACGAGGAAGTGTACATGAAGCTACCTCTAGGTTATAGAACTGATTTAAAAGACTCAAATATGGTATGTAAATTGAAGAAATATATCTACGGTCTTTAGCAAGCCTCCAGGCAGTGGTTTACTACCTTCTCGAATGTGGTTTTAAAATTTGGCTTTAAGAAATCTCCTTTTGAGCATTCTTTGTTTACAGTTGGGCAAGGGGATGATTTTGTTGCGTTGTTGGTTTACGTAGATGACATTGTCATCGCAGGCAAAAATGAGAAGTTGCTGGTTGAGGTTCAAGATTTTCGGTAGGCACACTTCAAGTTAAAAGTCCTGGGGGCCTTGCGTTATTTCTTAGGATCTTAGGTTGCTCGAAACACGATAGGCATCTCGTTATCTCAAAGGAAATACGCGTTACAATTACTTGAAGATACTAGATGCTTGGGTAAAAAGCCTGCTGATTCGCCCATGCTTCCTTCTCTGAAGCTTAGTGCTCATGAAGGTGAGCTTTTGGAAGACCCCAAGAATATCGAAGGCTAATTGGGCAATTGCTATACCTCACGAATACAAAGACCTGAAATTGTTCATATCGTTCATTTGCTCAATCAATTTGTCTTCACTCCTCGAATACCGCATTTGGTAGCTTTGAAACATTTTTTTGGCATATATCAAACGAACACCTGGTCTCATACTCTTCTTTCCTGTTGTTTCCACTATGCAGTTGAGTGCCTTTGTTGACTCGGATTATGGGTCTTGTCCTGATACAAGACGCTCTACCACAGGGTTTTGTACTTACCTTGGCAATAGCATTTTGTCCTGGAAGTCCAAGAAACAACCAATTGTCAGTCGATCTTCTTGTGAAGGGGAATATCATGTAATGGTTGTTGTCACTTGTGAACTGGTCTGTCTGGCTTTGCTTTCCTCGTTCATTTTTCTTATTGAACATGTGAAACTTTTTTGTGACAGTCAAGCTGCGATACATCTTGCTAACAACCACAGGTTTCTTGAGCGTACCAAACATATAGAACTTGGTTGCCACTTCGTCCGAGACAAGGTCAAGCAGGGTTTCTTGCGTCTGTTCCACGTTCGGTCCTCTAATCAACTTGCTGATGTCTTTACAAAAACTGTGTGCTTCCATGTATCGAAATTTGGTATTCAAGTTGGGACTGTTAAATATTCATACAACATCAGCTTGAGGGGGTATTAGTGTATCCGATTGTATCAGTTATAGAAGTTGGTTATTATTGGTTAGGGTTAGCTAAGTTAATTGAGTTGACTTGTACATAAACATCGGCTTTGTATCTTTCACAAGTATTTTCTTGCCTTCTCAAAATAGCATTTCATCAATCTGTTATATAAAAGAAAGGAAGAACTTTAATTAATTAAAACAAAGAAATACTCAAATCCAATCTACCTAAAATGTTGAACGTAATGGGTTCCTAAGAGGATAAAGTAACAAAATTCCTTAAATGATAACTAGTAAATGAAGTCTTTATAAAATAATCCCTATTGCATACGGACACAATTATTAAGAATATTGCATTCAAGTAAGCTTAGAAATATTGTATTAATTACCGTAGCATAACAATATTGCATGAAAAAATTAGATTAGTTTTGGGGATGTTACATTTGAGTTCAATGTCTAGTGGGGGTTTTTTTATATGTATTATTTAGGAAAGTGGATGAGAGATTTAAAAATAGTTGAGTAAGTTCGATTGAGAAGGTGAAAGAGAATTTAGGGCTATGATTGGGTTAGGTGGGATAACCAGATTATTGATGAGTAAACATGCATTTGGTCTAAAATGGGCCTAGAAAATGGTATGGATTTAGGTTTTGTTAGATTTAGGTCTAAATTTAATTTTTAAGTTGTACAAAATTTAGTGTCTACAACACAAATATTTAAATGAACGTTACGAGTAAAAATATTTAAAATAATAATAATAATAATAATAATAATAATAAGTTTCAAAGTGAATGTTTAAAAAAATATTAAGGGTGAATTTTGAGATTATACGAACAATTCTTACATAGATGTATCAATTTTATATTTTATCATTAAATTATATTTGATAAAATTGGTTGGACAATCAAATAATAACATAAGTAAACAAGCAATCAAATAATATTTGTATATTATAATAGTAATATATATTAAATTTCATATAAATATCTAACATTGAATTTAAAGGAATAAAACGAAAATAAAAATTCTTGAATTATTTTTGAATGTCTAACATTTTTTTCTTTAACGGCTTGACCTAGGAAATAAGGATGGAAATAAGTCGGGTTGGTTGGGCTTTAGGTTAATCCGATTAAAAATATATATATATATAAATTCTCCACTTGAATTCGATCCGATCTGACAAAATATATATTTTCCACCTAACACAACCTGAAAAATATATATATTTCACCCGAATTCGTTTCGATTAGAATTTTTAAAGTATAAATTAGATCTAACTCGACACGACCTGATATAAAATTAAAATCTAATTTAAAAATTATAGAGAGATGGGGTATAATAAAATTATACATAAATATTTATGAAGAAATTATACTATTACTCTCCCCCAAACCGACCTGACCTCCAAGACAGTGCCATGATTCCAACTCAAAGGGGGCGGGGCAAAGTATAATTAATCATAAAAATTGAGGGGCAAAGTATAATTAAACATAAAAATTGAGGGGCAAAATCAAAATAAATTAAAATTTAGAGCCATAATTTAATATTTTTTTCATAATTTTTTTAATAAAAAAATAGGGGGCAGTGGCCCCGAGGACAAAGGGTAGTTCCATCCCTACTAACCTCACCCCTCTATAAAATCTAACTCTATCCAACTTGAATCCAATTTTTTTAAAACAAATCCAATTTAATGGGTTGAATCATATAAGAATCTATTAGTTTCATATTAAATTGTCATCTCTACTACACAATAACTTAGGGAAAAAACTAAACTATTGATTGATGATAATTTTACTCAAATATCATCCAAAAAGTAATTAATTATCAAAATAGCACCTTTAATGATTAATAATTGATCTACACCCATTTCTATCACATAATATGAAAGTACGTTCTACAAAAAATACTTTAATAAGATAACATCCTAGTTAAAGACACTTCCTACAAGAAACGCCTTCTACCCAACAAAGCACATTTAATAAAATGTACTTTTAGAAAACTTAAAAAATGTAAAACTATAGGGATCAAAGATGTAACTTCGTACTTATTGACTCAACAAGTTAGAAAGACAAATGATGTTAGTCTACATTGACATAAGTGGAGTACAAGACTTTGTTTATTGACAATGTGAGATTAAAAGGTAAAGAAAAAATTTCTACTTTTTTCTTAAATAATCTTTAGTTTTTATTTTTTACTTAATTTAATAAATTTTATTTTTAAAATATAAAAAAATTATATAAATTTAAATTAAATATTTTAATATTTAAAAAATTAAAAAATTAATTTTATACATTATGAAAGAAATTTTATTAAAAAACTTTAAATAAATATTTAAATATTATAATCTTCCATAATTAATAATACGTTATTACAATATAATTATTGACTTTTTAAAAAATTTTAGGTATTAAGAATGATATTTTAAAATGAAAATAAAATTAAGTGATCAAATGAATTTGAATTTTAATAAATTTGTTTTTATTAAAAGTCAATTTTCTTTATATTTGTTGTGTCAGTATAAAAATTTATATTTTTTTATATAGGATTTGATTGAAATTATATATATACTTTTTTTAATCTCAAATTCAATTTAATTATGTTTTGCAAAAATAATATAAAATATATAATTATTTATTTTATTTTAATTTAAATATTCTAATTAAAATGTTTTTAATTAAATTAAATTCATAATTTATAAAAAAGAATATTTAAATATTTTAACAGATATATAATTTTATTTAATATAATCATAATTTATATTTTATTGTTAAATGTTAATCTAATAAAATTAATAATAGAGTATAAATGGGTTTATTATGATATATTATAAATATAAAAAAATAGATTAAATATGAAAAAGTAAAAAAAAAAAAGTCGTTTGTTCTTTAGTCTCACGTTGTTAAGGGGAAAAACATAATACTTCACTTATATTTATATAAATTAACACCATTAGTTTGCTAACTCATGAGGTGAAGATTTATTAAATGATGTCTTTGGTTTTTATAGTTTTATTTTTTTAATGTGTTTTTTAAATACATTTTATTACGTGTACAAAAAGAGTTTTTTATTTTTTATTTTTTATTTTATAGAAAGTGTTTTTATTGACTTAGAGGCAAGAAGCTTTCTATAAAATATGTTTTTGTCTTATGTGATAAAATGAGTGTTAGACCGATAATTAATCATCAAAGGATGCTATTTTAATAATCAATTATATTTTTTTTTAATTTTTGGGTAAATTTTCCCTTTTTAACTTGGAACTTAATTAAAAAAAACTTAGTTTTCTCTCATTAGTGTGTCGCCCATCTCTTTTCTTTTTCGTCTTTGTTGACCAGCGGTGGCACTAACATTAATGCTGGTTACCGACCGCAATATTCTTTATTGTCTTTTTCTTTTCTATATTTGTATCTCTATTTTCTTTTGTTTTTTTTTCAATAAGTATGTCTGTAGAACACGTTTTCATCTGCCTTTATGGCATGTTTTCTTATGCTTTTGGCTTTTTTTTAGTTGTTTAGGTGTTTTTTCTTATGCTTTTGGCATGTTTTTAGTTGTTTAGGCGTTTTTTCATTTTTCATTTTTCTAAAGGGATTTGACATCTCCACAACTGATCAATGTGATGCTTATCTGATAACTTGTTGATCTTCCTTTCTTTGGACCCACGGATTGGATGTGCATATCCGATTTGCGTTTGTGGATAGCTTTTTACGTCGCTCAATTCTAATTTGAGGTTTGTCGATGGTTTTTAAGTAGTTTGATCCCCTTTTGTGGTACGTTTGCCGATGTGATCAGATCTGCTTGTATATATCTTTGTTTGAGTTTCTTGGTTAGATTTTTAATCTTTCATTATATGATCCTTAAGTGATATTAAGTTGCTAGTTTTATTTCAATGATTATAGGAAAATTTCCTAATTATGTGATTAATTTACGATTGAGATTGTAAATCTTTATAGTAAGTAGAGACATTTTCTATTTTGAGTAAAATTATTAGATTCTATAAAAAAGGGTAAACTACGCAAATGGTCACTAATGTTTCAAGTTACAAATTGGTCACTAACGTTATCATTTGTTATAAATTGGTTACTCGTTGTTAACCGCCATTAACAAGAGTGATGGAATACACAGCTTGACCATTTAAAGTTTGCTTGGATTAGGTTGACTTCTATATAGAGAGTCAAATATTTTCAAAGATAGGGCGAGGATTACATCATCATATCTCTTTCCTCAAATTTTGTTATTTATCATGTTGTTTTTCTTGTCTTTTACCTTCACTCTATAATCACTCCTTTTTCATCTCTTATTCTCTGCACAATGGATGCTTTAAAGTTTTCTTCTTTTACTATCTGATTCTAGGTTCCCTTTTGTTTTAGTAATTTGTTCTTTCTTCATTACTTGATTCTTGAGATTCGAATAAAACCCATTGAAAATGGTTCCGAATAATTTGTTCTTTCTGCATAAAAATGATCGACTATGTGGGGGATGATCAACTATTGATCCATTTCTTTCAGAAGAGCCTGGAAGGTTCAACCATATGTTGTTACAATCAGTTGAGCAGGGCTCATATTAAATCCTGAAAGGATTAGGATAAACTTTTCTAGAGAAATATAAACACGTGAAGGATGTAAGGCTTAATCGAATCATGTTGCAGAGCATGGAAAAGAAATATAATGAAAGCTTCAAACAATATGCTCAGATGTGGAAAGATGTGGATGTACAAGTTTATCCGCAACTTGAAGAAGAGGAAACCAATATGCTCTTTGTAAACACTCTGAGAGCTCCTTTCATTTGCCACCTCATAGGAAATTCATCCAAGAGTTTTGTTGATTTGGTCACAACAGGAGAAATTATCGAAATGGAAATCAAGAGTGGGAGGCTTGATGAAGGAGAGTCCAACAAGAAATCACAAGTAAAAAGTAAAGATAACGATGTTAATAATGTGAGGAAGTATGACTCCAATAACATCACTGTGTCACGACCTCAAGTCACATGATTATCCACACAGAACTCTATCAGGCAAGGGGTAAGGAAACCAAGGCAAGAGAGAGAAAGGCTTCATTTTGACCCGGTCCCCTTGTTCTACAAAGAATTGTTTTAGATTATATATGATAAGCATGCAGTGTCACCTTATCGTACATCACCAATGTAACCTCCCTACCCTAAATGGTATAACGTTAATGCCCAATGTGAATATAACATAAAGGTTATAGGGAATTTAATAGAAAATTGAATTTCCTTTAAGAAGATTTCCAAAGGTCAAGGCAAAAGAACATCATCAATTTTGGTGATAGTGAACAACCAAATGTGGCGCAGAACCCACTGCCGAACCATGTAGGTGTAGGGGTCAATTTAATTGTTGAGGAAAGAGGAAAAAAGATTATAACCAAAGTGAGTAAGGTGAAGTCACCCATGTATTGGGTATGGGGGTAGATGATCAAGGCATGTTTATTGGTCTCTAATGTGGTTGATAAGAGTAAGCATGCATGCCAATATCACAACTGTGGGGGTCACACTATATAAGATTATTCTGATTTCCAAGCTTTGGTGCAAAGAATGATGGATGCCAATAAGATGGAATTTTACAAAGAAGCTGTTGAAGAAGAAGAAATAGAGATTTGTGTATCCAAGGGTTCTTCTAAGGGAGTTTACAAATGCCAACTGTCATCTAGGCATCACGCCAAAAACTCATATGGCAGAGAAAGTAACACATAAAGTGGTAATCACACCCCCGTCACCATTCCCTTGCAAGGATAATAAACAAGTCCCTTGGAGATACGAGTGCCAGATGGATAACATGGGTACTTCAGAGATTTTGAAAGAAGAAGTGAATGAGGTAGGCCATTTCAACAGAAGTGGGAGATGTTATTCTCTCAATCAGACCAAAGAACCCAAGGAAATAATTGCCACTGATAAAGGAAGGAAAGTTGAATTACTGCTAAATGAGGATGATCCAGTCATTAATGAGCCTGTAATAGAAAACGAGGCTGTGGAGTTTCTAAAGTTTTTGAAACATAGTGAGTTTATCATCATTGAACATCTGCACAAGCTACCTGCTCACATCTCAATACTTTCTCTTTTACTAAGCTCTAAGGCACACCGAAATACTTTGTTGAAAGTCTTGAATCGGACTTTCGTGCTAAAGGATGTACCCGTGGACAAGATAGATAGATTAGTTGTGAATATTCAAGCTGATAATTTTATCTCGTTTTCTGATGACGATATCTCGCCTAGGACGGTTGGTAATCACAAAGCTCTGCACATTACTATTAGAAGAAATGGGCATGTATTGGACATCATGCCTACCTACAATTGCCTATTTGGAAGACCTTGGATCCAACAGGCTGGGGTCGTGTCATCCACACTGCATCAGTAACTCAAATTTATAATTAAGGGGAGACTGGTATGCATCAATGTTGAGGAAGACATTATTGCATCCATGTCTACTACTGCCCCTTATGTTGAAGTGGAGGAAGAAACTGTTGAATGTTCCATCAGATCCTTGGAATTTGTTAATACTACATTCGTGGCTGAGGTGAAGAAAATATCAAAGCCTAGACTATCCAATTATACCAGAATGGAATTAAAAATGACACTGGAAGGGGAGCAAAGACTAGAAAAGGTCTAGGGAGCCACCTACAGGGATCTATTAATATAGTTTTTCCCACCATCAAAAGAGATTGTTTTGGCCTATGATATCACTCGACCTTAAAAGAGAAATTGAAAGGTATTCAGAAGAGCTAGGAAAGGAGGAGAGCAAGGTTAGCCTGAGAGGATATTAAGTGGGAGCCTATGATATTTCCACCACTATGTGATATCTTTGTATCCGGAGGCCATATATTTCAAGGAAGACAGTTAGATAAGAAGCCAAATGTTTAGATTTCCTTGGGAGATTTGAGCATAAATACGATATTGGATGATAAGGATGAAGAAGGAAGAGCTGTAGGCATCTATCCCGCACCACCAGGCTTCATGCTAAACAATTTGATTGCAGGGAATTACATGTAGTTTACAAAACCTTTTCAAAGTAATTCACAAAAACTTTCCCTGTTGTCTAAACCCGGGGCAATAGGTAATCTTTTGTAAAGGGTTAATCTACTTGTTTTTAAATCTTCAATGAAAGATGCATTCCTATTAATTCACAGAGTGTCAAACATTATCCCGTGCATTTTTTTCATTTTTTATTTTTTATGCATATATTATTTCATTCTATTTTGATATGGGATAGATTCTCCCGTGCCACACATAGACACCATGGTGGACAATACTATTGGAAATTCCCTATTTTCATTCATGGATGGGTTCTCTTGTTACAATCAAATAAAGATACATATGAAGATATGGAAAAGACTACGTTTTTCACCATGTTGGGCACGTTTTGCTATAAGATGATGTCGTTGGGCTAAAGAATGCAGGGGCTACATATCAGAGAGCAATGGTAACATTGTTTCATGACATGATTCATAAAGAAATAGAAGTTTATGTCTACGATATGATTGTTAAGTCAAGAACAGAGGAGGAACATGTAGAGAATTTGATGAAACTCTTCTAGAGATTGAGAAGATGCCAACTAAAACTCAGTCCAAACAAGTGTACCTTGGGGTGATGTTTGGGAAACTTTTAGGGTTTATAGTGAACAAAAAAGGATTGAAGTAGATCTAGACAAATTTAAAGCTACACAGGATTTACCACCCCCACAAAAAGAAAGAGAAGTTCGAGGATTTATGGGGAGATTAAACTACATTGCTCGATTTATTTCACAATTAACTGAGAAGTGTGATCTTATTTTTCGCACTATCCGTAAAACTAACCCAGGGGTATGGAGTGATGATTGCCAAGAGGCTTTTGAAGCAATAAAGCGATATTTATCAAATACTCCAGTCTTAATGCCACCTATCTCAAGCAAACCATTAATTCTTTACTTTTCAACTTTCGAGAATTCAATGGCGTGTGTATTAGCGTAGCATGACCAAACTGAGAAAAAAGATAGAGGAATTTACTACCTTAGTAAAAAGTTCACTAATTGGGAGGAAGGTACTCACCGGTCGAAAATTTGTGATGTACTTTAGTTTGGATTACTCGAAGGCTCAGGTAGTATATGTTGTATTACACTAGTTGGTTGATATCTAGACTTGACCCTCCGAAATATCTAATGGGTATACCTGCTTTATCTGGAGGAGTGTCTCGTTGGCAGATTTTATTGTCTGAGTTTGACATCCAATATGTGAGCCAAAAAGTAGTTAAAGAGAGTGCTATAACAGATTTCATTGCAAGCAGGGCTTCTAAAGAATATGAACTGTTGAACTTCGATTTTCCAGATGAAGAATTGATCGCTATTTCAGGTGAAGAGGCAATTACTTCTACTAATTAACTTTGCAAGTTGAATTTTGATGGTGTTTCGAATGCGTTTGGGCATAAGATTGAGGCAATTTTGGTCTCACTTAGTGGAGAACACTATCTTTTCACTAGTTGGTTGAATTTTAACTGCACAAACAACATGGCTGAGTATGAAGCATGTATTTTGGGTCTCAGAGCTGCCATTGAGCGTACAGTAAAAACACTCAAAGTGTATAGGAATTCAGCTCTAGCAATTTATCAACTTAAAGGTGAATGGGAAACGAAAGATCCCAACTTGGTAGAATACCGTAATTTGGTCCTGGAGCTTATAAAAGAATTTGAAGAAGTGACATTTCATTACTTCCCCAGAGAAGAGAATCAAATGGCAGATGCTCTAGCCACTTTGGCGGCAACCTTTAAAGTAAATAAGCTTTCAAATATGATTCCCATTGAGATGCAAGCTTATTAGTATCCATCTCACTGCTATAGCATAGAAGAGGAAGAGGATAGAAATCCCTGTTATTATGATATCCTGCAATATATCAGACATCAAAGTTATCCTGATCAGACAATTGAGAATGAAAAAAGAACTATTAGAAAGATGGTTGCAGGGTACATGCTTGATGGCGAGATCTTGTACAAGAAAGGCCATGATCAGGTTTTGTTGAGATATGTGGATGCCAAAGAAGCTAAAACAATCATTAAAGAAGTGAATGAGGGTGTATGTGGTACCCATGCTAATGGACACATAATGACTAGACAAATAATGAGACTTGGGTATTATTAGTGAACCATGAAAACCGATTGTATCAATTACGCCATAAAATGTCAGAAGTACCAGATTTATGGAGACAATCTCCATACTCCTCCTCATCCATTGTACACGATGACTGCTCCGTTGCAATTCTATATGTGGGGGTATGGATGTCATTGGACAAATTTTGCTCAAAGCTTCAAATGGTCATCTTTTCATCTTAGTGGCAATAGACTACTTCACTAAATGGGTAGAAGCGACTTCCTATGCAAATGTCACTCATTCAACCATCTGCAAGTTCTTAAAGAAAGAGATTATTTGTTGATATGGGTTACCAGAAAGAATCATCACTGACAATGCCTTAAACTTAAATAATAAGATGATGCAATCAATATGTAAACAATTCAAGATAAAACATCATAATTCCACCACTTCTCGCCCAAAGATGAATGGGACAGTAGAGGAAGCCAATAAGAACATCAAGATGCTTATAGAGAAAATGATTGAGACTTATAAAGACTGACATGAAAAGTTACCATTTACTTTGTTTGCCTATCGAAATTCGGTAAGGACGTCAACTGGGCCAACTCATTTTCTTTATCATATGGGATGGAAGCTGTGTTACTTATTGAGGTAGAAATTTCGTCACTTCGAGTATTATCAGAGGTTAAGCTAAACAAAGTAGAATGGGTACAAGTTAGGTATGACTATCTGAACCTGATTGAGGAAAAAATATTAAAAGCTATCTGTCATAGACAGATGTACCAGAAACGTATGATGAGTATACATGATAAGAAAGTTTGCCCACGAGAGTTTCAGGAAGGAAATCTGGTACTTAAAAGGATTCTGCCAATTCAAAAAGACTTTAGAGGTAAATGGATACCAAATTGGGAGGGGCCTTATATTGTGAAGAAGACATTTTCTATATGAGCTTTGATCCTCACTAAGATGGATGGACCAGAGTTACCTAACCATGTGAATTCTTACGCTGTCAGTAAATAATTTGCCTGAAAAAAGAAAAAAGAAAAAGAAAAAAAGAAAGAAAAATGAAAAAATATAAAAAGAAAAGAAAAAAAAGAAAAAGAAAGAAAAAAAGAAAAAAAAAATAATAAAAAGGGGTTCAAGATGAAAATCTGTAAAGGGCTTTTTAAAACCAAAGAATGTCTCAAGATGAAAACCCGCAAAGGGCGGCTAGAGAATCATTCAAATTCAGGATTCGTGCATGGTGGAGGTTCTGAATTAATTTTGAAGATTTGAGCGGTGACATCATATGGTTATCAGGGTTAGAACTAGAGATTGAAAAAGTTTTGAATAACCATAAAAGAAATGGAGAGCACGTGATATTCAAATATTGCTTTACAACATCCAGTAATTGGGGAATTTTGTTGTATAGGGTGAACTTCACACCCTTGCACATTGTCATAATTCTCGAGATCCCTTTATCAGAAACTAAAATTGAGTCATTTTGCAACGTGCCAGTTCAAAAGTATTCATACTATTGATATCTAGGGGCACCTACTTTATTTTATTTTAATTTTTCTAGTTAAAAGTTTGTCATGTATTTACCCAAAAACCCTTTAAATTTATATAAATAAAAGAGGTATTTTTCTTGTTAAAACCATGTTTCAATCATGCTAATTTGATAATAAAAACATGTAGATTAACTTGGGAAACATGAGATCATTGTGTATTATTGTACAAAAAGTTTTGGAAAAGTTTAGGTGTTCCGAAGCTAAAAATGGCTTTAGCATGAGGCTTACATGATGATGGGCCACAGAAAGTTAAAACCTAGGGCTACACATAAAAGCTCAGCAAATTGGGATAATCCAAGATGTTTGTCACTGATCAAGTAACTGGTCGTGAATAATGCCTGGAGAATCAAAGTCATGTCCTAGCAAAGAGTGTCTGATCAGAATTGTCAGTAAGGGTAAACTGCTATTGATTTTTGTACCCAAGATTTGACTGGATTACAAGGCGTTCGACAAAAGAGAGTTCTCATTTGAAAAAGAAAATACCCTAAAATTGCATCATTGCACACATTTTAGGCATAAATAGGATCATTACATTCATAAAATGCATGATGTGAAAAATGCATGATGTGATAAATGCAATTAAGTACTTACATGTTTCCCAAAATGAAAGGTTGAAGATGTCGAGACCCAATATAAAAGTAACCAATTCAAAGTCCTAAAACGGGAAAGGTTTAACTAACACTCAAGTCAAGGCAGATTCTCATAGTTGGAGGTTGCGCGACAAACTTCCAGAAGAAAAATCAATTTCCAAAGAATATCTTAAATTCCAAAAAATTCAGGTATGATGTTTTCAAATTCTTAAACATATACTAACAAGTTGAAATGCTTAATTTTTAGATTTTATATTCTTGAAGATAAGTGAATCAAATTGAACTCGATTCAATATTCCTTGAAGAACAGTGGAATGAATTAACGTTTCCGGATCTGATTTTCCCTGAAGAAGCAGCGTAACGAATCTCTTGTTTTTTTAGATTTGATCTTCCCTGAGGATCAGTGGAACATGTCTGTCTCAATTCAATCTTCCTTGAAGAACAGTGGAGTGAATCAACATTTCTAGATCTAATCTACCCTGAAGAAGAGGCGGAGTGGATCCTCTTTTTTCAAATTTGATCTTCCCTGAAGAAACAGTGGAACAAGTATGCCTCGATTCAATCTTCCTTGAAGAACAGTGGAGTGAATCAACATTTCTAGATCTGATCTACTCTAAAGTAGTGACGGAGCAGATCCCTTTTTTCTATATTTGATATTCCCTGAAGAAGCAGTGGAACAAGTATGCCTTGATTCAATATTCCCTGAAGAATAGTGGACTGAATCAATAATTCCAGATTTGATTTACCTTGAAGAAGCAGTGGAGAAGATCCATTTTCAAAATTCATTTTCAAAATTCTCTCTTGAGATATTGTTCATTTCTAGTCTCACTTAAGACTATACCATATTTCTAAGAACAAATTCGACTGGACGAAAACTCATTGTCTATTCGTCTTTGCCCTATTCTTGTTAACACAAGAATGGGCAAAGAGAGGCAGTTGCCGACAACCATTATTAATCTGACACCATTATTATTATTATTATTATTATTATTATTATTATTTATTTTATTAATTTCTTGCAGACCTTTACAACAAAACCAACTGGGCCCAGATGCAATTCAAAGGCCCCATTACAACCCAACCCAATCTAAGGCCCAACACCAGGCCCAAGCCTAACTAAACTAAAAACTAGGATTTGGGCTCCGACCATCATCAATACCTACCAAGCCCCTTGTCAATACCCATCAAACCAGCAAACCGAAACAAACAACAAAACAACAAAAATGAAATCATTTCCCTTACTTGATAACCCTCACCCGTGACTCGCCATCAATCAATTATTCCTATGCCAATCACTTTTGCTGCACAAGTCCCCTGGAACCATCATATTCACCAACCACACCCCGATCACTATTATTGCTCCAACACGCTACCACCAAGCGATTTTTTATTTTTCTTTTATAAATGTAACAAGGGTTATAAAATCCCAACAGAGGATGTAAAGGGGTCTCTTCCCCCGATAAAAAAAGATTATTAAGAAATAAAAAAAGTCAGAGGTTTTTTAAGTATTTCGAAGGTATCTTTTTTCGGATTTTCATTTTATGTTTCAGTTTGTTTGCATGTGTGTAGATTAAAAGAAAAATAGGGATGATAGAGTTAGATCTATTTACCTGAGTTTGTAGGGGTCTTCTTCGGAGATGCCAACATCAGAAAGGAGAGTCGAGAGTCCCCTTTAGCTTTTAGAGGTCTTGCATGTGGTTTTAAAGGCCTGAGGGGAGGGTTAGAACAAAAGTGGGGACCAATCGTCACCTTAAAGTTATCGGAGATAGGGAAAACAAAAGGTCAAAAAGCTTTTGGTTGTCTTTAGGGGGCTTTTTAGGTTGTTTAGGTCCTAGATCTAGGCTTAGGAGGGTAGATCGAAGTGAAAAGGTTATTTTAGGTTCGGTTTAGGGGTTTTGTCTACTGTGTGGCGACCAGAATGACAGTTGGAAGGAAACCGACCGAAGAAGAAGAGAGAGGGGAGAGAGTTTAGAACTTTTTTGTAAGTTTCGGTTAAAAAAAATAGGATTTTTAGGAAAACTTTAGGGTAAAATCACGTATAGGTCCCCATAAGTTAGCCACATTTTTGCATGTTAGTCACATGTAAGGACCAAAGTTGTCATTTACCTATTTTTACGCATGTTATATATATTTTGGAGTATTTGTTATTTAGTCCCCCATAGTTTAGTGTTTTTGCATGTTGGTCATGTATAGGGACCAAAGTTGTTATTTACCCATTTTCATGCATGTTATGTATTTTTTGTGATATTTATTGTTTAGTCCCCTTTATTTAGGCATGTTTTTATATTTTTGACATGTGTTGTGATGATTTAATTTTATTTTAGTACTTATGGACTGATTTAGTAATTTACGCATTATTCTTTAGAAACATGTGTTAGGCTTATCAAAAGGTATAATCATTAAATAGTCCTTGTAGTTTCAATACGTTTTATATTTTGGTCTCTGATCTATTTTTTATTTTATTTAATTCAACAATGTAATTTTATTTTATTTTAATTTGGTCTCCATACCTTATTTATTTTTATTCATTGTAATTTTAACACTTAATGTTAAAAATGTTCATTTTGGTCACTGTTGCACTTTATTTTATTTTAATATTTGACATGATGATTTATTTGTTTACATTCTAGTCACTAATTAGTCACTAATTAATTTAGTTACTAATTAGTTTTGTTCTCTATTTTAAATTAATTTGCATGATACCCTCATAAGCACTTCTTGATTCAAATCAAAATAATTTAACTAAGGGTAATATTCATTCATTTTAAGATTGTCGTAAAGTGAATGTCTTAACGTATAAGAAAGTTACTTTCAATAATTTTTAAAATGAAAGTATATCCCATTAAGTGACACGAATTAAATTGAATCCATTTTAAAATTCGGGGATTGAGAAAAAAATCATGTTCTTTTAATTAAGTTCATCGAGAAAAGACTGTTAGATCGAATGTAAGGTCTCGTCTCGATGAATTTAAATAATTGAACATCTTTATTCTCATTAAAGGTTGGTAAAATAAATAATTAATTGTACTTGCATGATTGATGCTTTTAATTTGTTTTATTTTTGTATGTATTTTTCAATGGGATTTCAAAATAAGTAACTCAAATTAATATTGATTTTTAAGACGAAATAGTAATATCTTTTCAATTTTATTAGAGTAATAAATGACTGCTTTAAGGCATGAGAGGTCATTTATTCTCGATTGAAAATAATTAGATATTATTATTTTCTATCGGTTTAATATCAAATTTTCGAAGGAAATAGTAATATTTCTTTATTTTGATTGGAGTAAGAAATGATTGCTTTAAGGCATGAGAGGTCAGTTCTTCTCGATAAAAGATAATTAAATATTTCCTTTTTCCTCCTAAAATCCAAAGAATGTTTTATTGCTATCTTAAATTTATTTTTATTTGTGCATTTAAACTTGGAATTAATATTGAATTTGGGGATGAAATTGTAATATTCCTTTATTTCGATTGGGGTAGGAATCGACTGCTTTATGGCATGAGAGATCAATTCTTCTCAATAGGAAATAATTAAATATTATTGTGTTTCATCCTAAAATTCAAAGAATAATATTTGTATGGGATCTTAAATTAAATTAAACTCGAATTCTTAAATTTCATTGCACAGACAATTAATACATCGATTAGGTACCAGTTTAGGGCGTTGTGGGAGTGTTAATCCTTCCCCACGCGTAACCGACTCTCGAACTTAAATTTTGGTGACGTAGACCGCAAATTTGTTGTTTTAATTAAAATTAATATTTTTATTAAATTTACAAATACGTTTTTGGAATCCCAATCACACCCTAATCAAAGATTAGTGGAGACACCTCGAATCACTTTTTATGATTAACATGTCAATACATTATTCGAAACAAAATCTTTTAAAAATCATATTTTAAAACTCAAAGTCGTTTTTAAGGGAAAATTTGTTTCGACAGAAGTATATTACAAAATAGAAATTCCCATAAAATTGTAGGGTTGTGAGCAACCCGTTTCTAAAACCAAAATATCTAAAAACATATGACAACAAATTCAAGACAAAAATGCACAAACCTAAACATTTAGCAAACTCATTCGAAAATCTACATTTATCCAAAATAAGAAAAATATTGGAGGATTCAGTTTTAAAAAATAAACTCACCTTCGATGAATGTGAAATGCGTAATCGATTCTAACGTCATGCTTGATTCGAATTTGATGGAAATGGAATTTAGAGGGAAAAATATTTGATATCTTAGGGTTTGAAACAAATAAAATTTTAAGAATAATCGGGTCTCTCCTATTTAAGATTTTATTTTTGATATATACTACACATGTTTGACTTTTTTCAGTAAATTCAAATATAATTAAATATTTAATAAAGTTTGTTTCATTATATAATAAAGTAACTTGTTTAGTGGCATGAGCCACCCATTCCACGTCTTTTACATAAGTTCGATTCCTCTTTCCCACAAAAGCATTTTAATATTTCCCTTAAATCAACACCAATATTTCTAAAAAATTTGACGTAGCAATGCCATGTCATCATCTACTATGACATGGACACACAACATCAGTATTTCTTGACAATCATTATCTTACTCGTCAAAAATAAAATAATCCTCTTCAAATAAAATAAATAAGTAGTATGGTAAATAGGGTCGATCCACAGGAAAATTGGAATTTCTAACATAAACATATGTCGATTTCAAACTAGGAAACTGTAACAAAAGTAAACGTAAAAAGGGTAGGTGAGATTGAGATGAAATAAATAAAACAAGACAAAAGTAAATTAAATAAAGTTAATAAGAAACAGTAAATCAGAAGAAGATGAAAATAAAGTTGAAAAATAATAATAAGAAAAATCGCCTCGAGCTAGCTTTGTTTCAATTACATCGATTATTGAAATGGATTTTTACTTTGAGATTCATGTTGGTTACAATCAAGGGTCCGACCATTTTGACTTAAGCTTTCCTGCAAAAATTTTGAACTTTTAATTAAACAAGAGAACTTTTTGTCCAATCGAAAAAGACTTAAATGAAATTTTTTGGTCATGAAACGCTTTTATTTTTCTTTAAAGATTTGTGCTCTATCATAAATGTTCCTGCAGATTTTTTGAGCTCTTGGATGCACAATTTTCGCGCTTCACCCACTGCATCTATTTCCATGTATTCCTTCACGACCCAATACGCTTTGTGCTCAAGCTCAACCGGTAAGTGGCAAGACATGCCGAAAACTAGTCGATAGGGTGATATCCTGATAGGTCCTTTATAAGTCGTGTGGTAAGCCCATAAAGAGTGGACTAACTTCAAGCTCCAATCATTCCGGTTTGGTTTGATGATTTTTTCAAGGATGGATTTAATCTCTCAATTCGACACATCCTCTTGTCCGTTTGTTTGCGGATAATAAACTGTTGCAATCCCTTGAGTCACACCATATTTTTTTCATTAACGTCTCAATGATTGGGTTGATAAAATGTGTTCCTCTATCACATATCATTACTCTCGGAGTGCCAAACCTTGAAAAAATAAAATTACGAAGAAAGTCAGTCATTGTTGTTGCATCATTGTTCCGGGTAGCTTTCACCTCTACCTAAAGGATGAGGTGAAGGGCCCATGTAGTTGAGTCCCCAAAAGTAATAGATTTCATAAACATGGATTGGATTGAACGACATTTCACTCATTCGGCTCAAATTGCCAACACGTTGGCATCTGTCACTTGCTTTACAAAAAACGTAAGCATCTCTAAATAAATTTGAACAAAAAATCCACACTCAAGAATTTTGTGAGCAGTTTGTTTAAGCCCGAAATGACTTCCACAAGAGTAAGAGTAACAAAAAGAAAGTATCGAATTTACCTCACTTTCGCTGACACAGTGTCTAATAATTTGATCCGAACAATGTTTCAAGAGATACATGTTATCCCAAATGTATAAGCGAGACTCCCGTTTAATTCTTTTAATCTCAGATTTTGGTAAATTAATTGACAGCTTACCTGTTGCTAATAAATTTGCCATATCGGCTGACCAAGGAAATGAAGCGCGTGCATCAATTAAGCTCTCGTCCGAAAATTGTTAACAGATGGTCGACTCGACTATAGATGCTGGAAATTGGCTGAAATAATCAGTCACCAAGTTCTTGCTCCCCCTTTTTTGTCTTTAATTTCAAGATCGAATTCTTGGAGCTAGAGAATCCAGTGAATTAACCTCGGTTTCTCTTCCTTCTTGTTCTTCAAGTACTTAAGCGCTGAATGATCAGAAAAACGTAAAACTTAGTGCCAAGTAAATAAGAACGAAAATTTTCAAATGCAAAAACAATGGCAAATAGTTATTTTTCTATGGTCGAATAGTTATTTTGAGCCGAGTCAAGAGTTCTCAATACATAGATGATGACTGTGGTTCTTTTCCATTTCTTTGGTGAAGAACAACACCGACACTCAAATCGGACGCATCACATATGATTTCGAATGGAAAATTCCAATATGATGGTTGCACAATTGACACAGTTATGGGCTTCTCTTTGAGGATATCAAATGATTTTTTTGCATTCTGGATCAAAATCGAACTCCACATCCTTTTACAGCAATCTACACAATGGTTGCACCATCTTGGAAAAATCTTTTATGAAACGCCGATAGGAACCCGCATAACCAAGGAAAGATTGAATCTCCTCACCGAAGTGGGGTATGAAAGTGAGCGAATTACGTCAGTTTTTGCCTTATCAACGAGGATTCCCTTAGATGAAACCATATGCTCAAGAATTAAGCCCTTACTTACCATGAAATGGTACTTCTCATAATTTAAAACTAACTAAAACTAAAACAATGTTTAAGGATATAAGAAAGGTTAGAAAGACAATGAGAAAAGAACTTACCATAGACAGTAAAATCATCCATAAATACATTGATTCCTCTTTCAATGTGATCAGAGAAGATACTTAACATGTACCGTTGAAATGTTGCAGGAGCGTTGCAAAGTCTGAAGGGCATTTACGGTATGTGAATGTTCCTAAAGGGAAGGTAAATGTCATCTTTTCTTGATCCTCGGGTGCCACCAGAATCTGAAAAAATCCAGAAAAATCGTCAAGACAACTGTAATGTGATTTTCCCACCAGTCTTTCTACCATCTGTTCAATAGAAGGTAAAGGGAAATGGTCTTTTCAGATTAGCGAATTAAGCTTTCTGTAATCAATACAAACTCTCCAACGTTTTGTACTCTTGTCAGAACCATCTTTCATTTTGAATTTTTGACCACCATAACTTCGGCTTTCTTTGGAACGACTTAGACCAGACTTACACAGTTGCTATCGGAGATGGGGTAAATAATATTAGCATCAAGTAATTTATGGATTTCGTCCTTCATGACTTCCATCATTGGCGGGTTTAAATGACACTGGCCTTCTCTAGTCGATTTTGTGCCTTCCTCCGTCTTAATTTTGCACATGCACATGGATGGACTCAAGCCTTTAATATTGGCTATGGTCCATCCAATTACCTCCTTATTTTTGTGTAAAATAGAAATTAAAATTTTCATCCTCGTCCTTCAAAAGTTTGCTTGAAATGATAACCGGTAAGGTACAATCCTCGCCAAAAAAATGCATATTTAAGGTGCGATAGCTGCTACTTGTGTTCTAGTTTCAGTGCCTGCAGAATTGAAGGAAGAGATTTAGTTATCAAAGACACTAAACATAAATTAGATGAAAAGGAAATAGTAGAAATTATTTCATCAAACTCCCTATCGTCGAACTCCTTTTTTTCTGATTCCCTACAAAAGTCATGAAATAAATTAGTTTCCAAAAATTCAGTAGCTAATGGATCAAGTATATCAACGAAATTCAAGTTTTCCACATTATCCATGTATTTCATGGCCTTATATACGTCAAACTTGATGACTTCTCCATTGAACTCCATAGTTAAGATGCCACTGCGAACATCAATTTTTGTGTGCGCCGTGGACAAGAAAGGTCGCCCAAGTAGGATTCGATATTACTTCGATCATTTTCCATATCAATTATATAAAAGTCAGCAGGGAATATTAGATTATTTACCTTCACTGAAACATTTTCTAAAACTCCTTTGGGGTAGATGATCGATCGGTGGGTTGTACCGTGACCCTCGTTTTCTTCAAATTTTCACTTGAAATCTTGTCGTAGACAGAAAGTGGCATCACGTTGATGGATGCGCCTAAGTCACACATTGCTCTCTTGATTCCGGCGTTATCGATCTTACATGGTATGGAAAACATTCCTTGATCTTTATATTTCAGCGGAAGCCTTCTCTGAGAAATTACCGAATATTTTCCCTAAGATTCACCTTTTCATTCCCAATTAATCGCCTTCGTTTGTGTAGAGGTCTTTAAGAAATCTCGCATACTTCGAGATCTTTCAAATCGTGTCAAGAAAGGGGATGTTTATCTCCATATTCCTAAAAACATCGAGAATTTCTTTCTCTTCCTTTTTCTTCTCACGTTCCATAAGTGTACCAGGAAAAATTGATGGACTTTCATGAGTAGAAGAAAAAGAATAAGAGGGAACGAGTTTACCTAAAATGGGTGGAGGAGAAGATTCTTCTTCTTATTTCTTTGATTATGCGCGTTTTCTTTTCTTGTCGAATTCTTTTTTGGTTTCATTCGTCGATTTAGGCGATATGATAATACCGCTTCGAAGAGTAATTGAACTTACATTTTCCCTCGAAATTATTTTGGTTTGTAAGGGTAATCAGCCTTGAGATTTTAAGAGACCAACTATTTGGGCTAACTAGCTTATCTGCTTATTAATTTCCTGAAGATGGGATTGTCTTTGAGCCAAATGGGTTTGAGTTTTTGTTTGGAAATTTTCTTGTGATATGGCCAACTTCTCGACAATGGCTTCAAGAGAAGTTTTTGGTGGCGCTAGAATAGGAAAAGGAGGTGGTCTTGGTTGGTAAATCAGATTTCTTTGGTTGGTAAATCTCTTCAACTGAGATTGAAAGTATTATTGTATGGACTATAAGGCCTTTAAGGAAGTCCTGAAAAGTTGTTTACGACATTGAGTTGTACGTCAGATTCATCTTGTAACAATGGGCATGAATTCCAATATAGTGCAAACTCCACAGACCTTCGTGACTCCAATTTTATATGTAACAAGCGAATTGACGATGTCATCAATTTGTCTAATTTATTCTCAATTGAAATTGTACTTACTTCGTGAACTCATCTGTTGGGTTCACATGATGATCCGAATTGTTGTGAGCTCGCAACCATAATAAAAATTAAATTTTAGCAGCTTTCGGTGTCATGTTTTGAGAGCGCCGCCACTAGCGCCGTCCACCATTTTTCTTTCAACTATAAGCATTCTTTCATAAAGGTATTGAAGGAGAGTATGCTCGGATAAGCCATGTTGCGGACAACTGGAACATAATTTCTTTAACCTCTCCCAATATTCATAGAGAGTTTCGCCATCTCTTTGCTAGATTCCCAAAATGCTTCGCCTAAGTTCGCTTGCTTTCACCGTTGGGAAACCCAGGTATTAATTGAATTAGGCGGAAGATAAAATAACCACTCATTTGTTATTTTGACTAAGAAAAAAGGAAATGCCCTTAGTTTGATTTGATCCTCATAAACTTCCTGAGGCTTCATACTACTGCACACCATGTGAAATTGGGCGAGGTGTTTATGTGGACTCTCACAACGATGACCGTTATAGGTAGGGAGGAGATGAATTAATCTCATCTTGAGTTGAAAAGGGGTTTCACCATTAGGAAAGGTGATACAAAGTGGTTATTGAACGGTAAGAGCTGTAACTAGTTCCCTAATCGTTTGATTTGCCATTTGTTCTGCTTCAGGCGTGGGATCAGCGATAGATATAGTTGGATCAACATCGAGAGTTGATTCTTTGTAGGATTGAGTATGTGATGGCGTCTCGAAAGTGGATTCCAGATTTGGTTTCTGGCATTATTCACGTTGTGGTTTCTTATTTCAAATAGTCTGGCCGTGAGTTCTACGAGCATTTGCTTCAATCTTCCGGTCAATTTCTACAAGATTTCCTAGATTGCTCCTAGTAATAAAACCAAAACAAAAATTTGATCAGTAATTTGCCGATATTCCCCTGTAACGACACTAATTTTGACAAGAATCATTTTACTCGTCAAAAATAAAATAATCCTCTTCAAATAAAATAAACAAGTAGTATAATAAAGAGGGTTGATCCATAGGGAAATTGGAATTTTTGACACAAACGTATGTCGATTTCAAACCAGGAAGATGTAAAAAAAAGTAAACGTAAAAGGGGTAGGTGAGATTGAGACGAAATAAATAAAACAAGACAAAAGTAAATTAAATAAAGTTAAGAAGAAACAGTAAGTCAGAAGAAGATGAAAATAATATTGAAAAATAATAATGAGAAAAATTACCTCGAGCTAGCTTTGTTTCAATTTCACTGATCATTGAAATAGATTTTTGCTCCGGGATTCATATCATTTACAGTCTACAAGACCCAACTCATTGTAACTTGCGCTTCTCTCATGTAATCGATCTTCCCGAGCCTATCTTCAAAAGACGATTCTTAAGTGGATTAACCACAACTATTGTCATTAAAATAATCAAATTAAAAACATGAAAGGCCTAACTTGGATTACGTTATCTCAGCAAGAATTGAATCCAATCTTGTTTTTCCTTAGTGGACCTCCTCTAAGTGTGTTCATAAGGAGTCGAATTGCCATAGACCGATCATTCCTCCTAACTATTTATTTAAACAACATCTATACCAACGAGCTCTTTTGGATTTGAAGGTGTTTAAAATTTGTAAGGTCGATTGCTAAACTAATAAACTAGGAAAACGAGAATTTGCCCTGAATGAAATTAAGTACTGTTCAATTATCACGCATGGAATTGATTCATTACTAGCTCTCGGCTTAAAAGAAATTAACGAAGCATGATATGATTGATCATACCTAGCATATTTTGATGAACACACTTGAAAAGTGTAAAGTAAAAAATTAAAAAATGAAAGAAATATAATTTTTTTTTATTAATACAAAGTAACAACGCAAAACTAAAGATGAAAAACCATGATGTCAAAGCCTTACCCAAGAGAGGGTATTTATAGGCTTCTAAATTCCTAAGGTACATGGAAAGTAAAACAAATTAAAAGATAATTCATTAAGTTTGAAAATTAAAATCCAAATTTTCTAAAAAGCCTCCACAGATTGTGCTGACTGAGTTGTCTATAGAACATTCCTCGCGTTGACTTGGACATTCTAGAAACTGTCACGTCAAACCAGCGTCGTGCCATGTCCCCAACTCTTATCAGAAAATAAAATAAAAAGTTGCAAAATGTGCCCTTTTAATGCCAATTCCAGTAAACAAGTCACTGCACAGAAAATAAACGAAACACATCCAAATCAGTAGTGAAAAATTCATAAAGCAAGAGAATTAACAAGTAAAAAGTGTCAATATTAAGCATTCATCATCTCCCTATAACTGTTCTTGCTTAGTCAACTCCAAGCATTCACTGTCAGTTGACTAAAGGTTTTCATCAAATGAATGTGTTTTTGTAACATCCTTAACCCATATATGTACCCATATATGAGTCAAAGATTTCGCATCTTTCTTATTAAACCTTTGTTATTCAAAACCAGTGAAATTTTGTTTATTTAAAATTTAAAATTCTATTTCTTTATTATAAATCTAATAATAGTGTGAAATCATAATTTAATATTTTAATGTTAAAATTGTAATACCTCAAAATTTGGGTAGTGACTAAAATATAAGTTCTAAAAGTTTTATGGTTAAAGTATAAATTTTGTAAAAGTTTAGAGACCAAAAATGTAATTTTAAAAAAATATATATTATATCCCGTAAATGAACTGTTTGGCCTAAAACAAGAATTTTCATGGTAATCAGATTTTCGTTACGGGATTTGTGTTAAAAGCTATAAATCGATAAAGTTTAGTATAGAAATTGGATAGTCGGATCGAACCAAAATTTCATGAAAATTTTATTCTGCCAAATAAAGGTTGGAAATATTACTTCCATAATTTAGAATACTGAAATTTAACATGGATTAGTGATTTTCCATGTTAATCCAAAATTGTGAATTTTAGTGACTAAATTGTAATTTTCAAAATTGCAAGGGAAAAGGTGGAAAGTGGATTTTTATTTGTTCAGATTTGACTTTGGAATATTAAAATGGTAAATTGAAATTATCATGTTTCATTAAGGGCAAAATGATAATTTCACATTAATTGAACTTTAAATTCATTTATATTAGATAAAGCCAAGTGTAATATGATATTAATTAAAGAAAAATAAGAAATTTGCAGCATCTTCCAGCCCCAAAACGTGACCCACCATAGCTAGGTAAAAAAATTTTGATTTCATTTTTAAGCTTATTCGATTAATTTTGGATTAAGCTATTAGATAGAGAATTAATCTACTTGACATCATCTATCATTTGGTAAAAATAGTTCATGGAAAAATGTTTGGATGACGATGTTCATGATTAGGGTTCATGAAGAACATGTTTGATTTTGAAGAATTAAAGGATGATTTTTATGTTATTAGTGTTGTAGATTAATTTCCAAGCCTTTGTGATGATTAAAATCAAGTAGAAATGCGTATAATCAATTTGGTCAAGTTAGGGTTTATAGAAATTGGTTGAAATTTGATTTAATTTGATGTTATGATGATTGAAATTGCATGAATAATAGGAGATTGAATTAATGCTTGAAATTGAATAAAAATCAAGTACTAGTATACTAATTATATTCAACCATAGGGAATAAATTGGGGAAAATGTTGAAAATATCCTATGGTCTAGAATTGATATTAGAAGTGTTTTATATGATTTGGAGATCAATTTGGATCAATTTAAAACTTTGAGATAGTAAAAGGGCTAATTTATAAGTTTTAAGAATTGTAGAATATTATTGCATAATTGTGACAATCTGGATTGTTGAATGTTGAATTTTAATATTTGAACTGTTGTATTTAAGTTAAATAAGTAATTTAGGATCAAAGTGCAAATTTAGATATATTTGATGATGGAGTTTGAATAGTCTCAAAAGTTGGGACTTAATTTTGAATTTTCAAATGTGATGGTATTACTTTAGTATAAAATTTCAATGCTGGAAATTTATATCAGCATGCTGATTTTTAAGTTTAAATATTGGATTTGGAATCAAATTGCAAGATTATTAATGTTAGTGGTTGAATTAAAAAGTCTAATGAAATAGAGAATGAAATTGCAAGTTTTAAAGGTTAAAGTATTGAATTGAGTATGTCATAACCATTTTTGAAAATTTTTATATTTAAAAAAAAATTATAACTTTATTCAAAAATTGGGATTTTTGAATTAAATTGAATAGGAGTCGACATCGACCTTTGGGTTAGGTAGGTCGAATACTTAAAAACATCTTTTAAAATAATTTTACAAAAAAATGATTTTAAGACAAAAATTGGTATGCATTATCAGAGATTTATTTTGAAAGATTCGAGAGTCGATTACGCACGGGGAAGGATTATCACCCCTATAGCATCCAAATATGGTACCTAATCGCTTACACATTGTCGTAAATGGTAGAAATTATAAATTTGAATATAAAAATTAAATTACGATCCATTTATTGAATATTAATTTATTTTGAATTATTTATTAAGAAAAATGCTTTCATTTAAAAATAAATATCAAGATTCGCACATCCTCCAATGGGAATGCTATATCTTCTATTTCTTGTCTGCAAAAGAGTATTCCTCCTTGATTTATCAAAAGTAATAATCGAATAAAATAAAAATATACTAGAAATTACATAAAATAATTTACTATTTAAAGTAACACATATAGTAAATGTAGAAGTTAGAATCAAAGAAACAAATAATTAATATTACTTCTAAAATATACTTGATTTATTTTGAGTTCACGTTTCGTTTGAATGTCGTTTTGAATCACACCACTTCTATAAAGTAATGCTTTTCATGCCCATTCTACTACCAATATTCTCAAAAGCATACAAGTAAGATACATTAAAATATTAGCGAGTAAAATGAGCATTTCGTAACCCTTCATAATATTGATTTTAAAAACAAAATACATACATAAATATAAAAGAGTCATAAAACATCAACTAAATATATACATATTGTAATATATTGTAACCTTTACATCTAATATATAATAAAATAATATGAAATTCATTAAGATATAAACCATTAGTATATAAAATATACATAAATAGATGAATAATAATATATAAAATACATATACATAAATATATCAACATATATACAGAGTAAAAATGAAAATGACCACAAACCAAATCATACAATCAGCAGGGATTAGATCCTAAAGGAGATAGAGCAACAAGGATTAAATAAGCAATAAACCCCAAACTTTAAACACTAAATCAAAGATAATGACCAAAATGAGTACAAGGCTAAACATAGGGCTTAAAGCATAAATTACACCATTCTATATTTTGGAGCATATGAAGGATCAAAGTGAATAATAAACGAAATTAGTAGGAAAAAATTCAATATACAAACAAATATAAAAAAAGTCTATAGGGACTAAAATACAACATAATATAAATAATGAACTCAAAAGGAAAATATCAAAGCTTTATTCAATGGCTAAAACATAGGATACAAACGAAGAGGACCTAAAGTGTTAATATTTGATCACTTGTAAATGTATATACTAAGGCAATCAAATCTGTGCAAGTATACACAATCGATGCAAGTAATATAGTAGTGAGTGAGTATCGTCTCCACAGGGATTATATTGGAAATTTATTTTCACCACAACTATAACTAGTGTCACAAACTAATTTCTACGAGATTGTCAACTTAAGATCTAATATTAATAAATTTAATGATTGTAGAAAAGTTTGGTCAAGGTAAAATAAATATGCAGAATGCTGGAATAAAATAAAACAAGACAAGTGTTGCTTTAAATATAATGCAAACAACCTCACATATTCAGACGTATCACATAGCACTTATGCTAACTTTTGTATTGTCAACAATTATTCTTAAGTCTAAAATGAATTATTATGACCAGCTAAAGCTACCCGACAGGATTACTAGGTATTCTTAGACGGTTGCTATGGCAATACTCCTCAGCGTAAACTACACCCCTTAGTTTATCAAACTGTTGTTGTAGCAATACCTCTCAGCATAAACTATAGGCGTTGTCTATCCTACTCTAGCGTCTATCCCTTTTAGTCGATTGAAACGCACTCCTTATCTCTAAGGTAAACAAGTTAGAACTTCACCATCCTAGATTCATTCCATTGCTCACGTGGATCTATCTTAATTCTCTCGAATCTAAGAATCACTATCTAGACAAAAGGTTATCTCTCGATGCTCTTATATTGCCAAGACATGTTTTACCAAAACCCCAGGCGATCTCTCGATGCTCTTATAGTGTAAGGTAAAATATTTAAACAATGAGCAAAAAAATCATAAGCAAAACATAATTCATCATTCATAAAACATAAAAATATTGTTCAGGAAAAACAAAGTTTAACACCAAGTAAGAAAGTCATGGTGCTATAAAAATTCATCTAAGTTTCAACGTTTAGTACAACCCTAAATAGATAAAGAGTTAAGAACAAAGGAAGAATGACTCCCAAAATTGGGGGCTCTGTCGTAGTAATTCTGATCAGCACCGCGCCTGCCTTGGTGATCAGCCTCTCTCGAGACCTGATCACCGCTCTGCTAATGTCTGGTTATGGAGGACACCAAGGAAGGTTTGTTGGTTGACGGTGGGAAAGCACTGCAGTTGCTCGCTCACACCTTGGATAAAACTCTTGTCTCTTCTTCCTTCTTTCCTTTCTTTGGTGGCTCTGACTGGTTATTTATAAGGAAAGATCTCCTAGTGCTTTGCATGCTTTTGTTGTTTCCTTAAATAACCGTTATTAAATGCCCAGACTTTAAAAAGGAAATGTGGCTGGCAGCTATTAGAATAATTGAGACTTGGTTGCACGTGAAGTAGGTCATCCAGCTGGCCTGTGACATAGGCGGTTTCGTCACCCCTGCTTCAGACTTCTTCAGATAAAACTTTCCTCGGCGAGATAAATATGCTCTTCACGTTCTTATCTGTTCCATTGGCCTTTGCAAATTTACGTTGTCACGACTGAAATGTTCTTGCTCTGTAAGTTTCCTGCACAAGCACAATCCAAACAACCCTTTCTCCTCAGCAGCGTCAGTCAAACCAAATAAATCTTACCTAAGCAAAACTTATCCACCACAAGCTAACATAACCTATATGCAACTAAAATGATGTGCATACTTTGTTTTGAAGAGCAATAACTTAAGTGAAAAGACTGTAAATTGAGTCTTTTTACGGAGTTATCACACCACCAAACCTAAGCTATTGCTTGTCCTCAAGCAATGTACAATAGCTAGAAGAAAATTAACATTGTCATGGCAAAGCAATGTTAAGAAAATCATATGGTTTGAGATTTCATCCCTCATTTAAAAAGTATAATTGGCCTGAACATATTTGAAAGTCATATCAGTCAAGTCCTTCCCTAGTCATGATCCCTTGTTATTGTGTGTGAGTGATTGTAACCAGTCTATGCATAAAGGTAATTAGAAAACTTAAAGTAGTCACTTCTGGATTGTCAAGGCATCAAATTATTTGTCAGGCTTAGTTTATACTCCTAGTTATTTATCAACTTTTTATTTATTTATTTATTTATTTTTTCATAGGGGAGTCAGCTCATCACTCTTATCGTCCCACATTCTAGGTGAAATGGAGCATATCTTCCACCCCCAAGCTAGTCGGGCAAAGTCATCCTATGACTACTTTCATTCACTCATATACCTTGGCTACTCTTAACTTCTCATTGAGTTTTTCTGTTTATGCCTTTTCACAGAGGAGCGTCCCTTTTTTAATTTTCAAGTTTTTAAACACTAGAGAGTTTTCACTTTACCCTTAAAATATTTTTGAAGTCTCAGCAAGCAGCAAGTTCTTTACCAAAAGTTTTATAGATTACCTGAAACAAGGACAACCCACAATCATGTTTGTAAATTTCAAAGAATCAGGCCTAGGGTTGGTTCTCTTCTTTAGATAGTCTTAACAATAATTCTGGCCTAGGCAATCAAATTATGCATTCATCATTGGGCATCCCTAATTCATTCTTAACAATAATCATAATCTGCTTATGTCATGACAACCAAAATTGTCAACCAATTATCATCAAATGTTTTTTAACAAAGTATGGCAGAATATGGTACAGTACCTCCCCCAAACTTGAGGGATACATTGTCCTCAATGCATGATTACTAAAACTATATGATGCTATATGCAGATGCGAAAATAAAATACTAAAACAAAATTGGAAACTCACTGTGGTGGGGTGGCTTGAATAGACGCCCTCGTTCAACGTCGTTTGGGAGGAGAGGGACTATCGGATCCCGAGTCTACTACTGCTATCGTCGAAGGGGACGACTAAAGTATACGACCTACCATTCTCTTGTAGCACTTTTTACGGTCAAGGCTCTTGCTGGAGTTGACTGCTCTGCAATAGGAGTCGTTTGTGCTGGAACTGGTGTTGAACTTTGAGCTGCTGTTGGGACTGGTGTTGCGTGATGGACTGGGGATGTAATGGTGTCTTGCTCGGGTTTCTTTGGTGTTGGAGTGAAATCTTCATCAGATAAGAAGTTGGGTGGGGTATCTTCACTGCTTGCGGATGTTGAGAAAGATGAGGAGCTTAGGAACTCTTCTGTGTCGCCTTGGCCTTCCTCTGGTACGGGTGGAATATGGGTTGCCAGTGGTGGCACGCCAGTGGTGGAATATCAGTGGGCACTCTTGGGGGAACTTCAGGAGGGACATCCGACATCGACGCATAAAATGTCCTACCGCCGGCATTGTATTTGAGGATGACACTGGGGAAGGTCGGTAGTCTGGTGTTGGTGTTCGAGAGCAACTCCTTGAAGAAGGCGTTGAGTTGCGTGTCCCTAGCCTTGACATACTCAAAGTAGATCTCCATGTGGTCCTCCAGGTGGCAGATCTTTTCACACATTTCTCGAGTATGCGTGACCACAGCGACCATATGAGTCGTGGCAACCAATTTTGCTCCCTGCTCCAGACCTTCATGTGGAACGTTGTCATCGAAACTCATCAACTCGGGTACCTTCTTCTTGGTGATGCCCTCATTGGATTTAATGAAATCCTCAAAGGGCTCTTCGGGGACCTTTTATTTCCTTCATAGTGTAGTAATGAAGTTGGGAGACAATAGATTGCCCCAGTTCCTCTTGGCACACTCGTGGATTTGCTCAAAAATGAGTTTGCCAACGTCGATATTCCTCCCGTATATGATTGAGTACAAGAGCATCAATTTTTTTATGAGTACGATGATGTTGTGAGACGTGGGCATGAGTTTACCCTTGAGAAAGTAATTCCATAACTTCACGTTTGGTTAGGGCTCGATGATCTACTTTCTTTCTCGTTGGGGCATTCCCTTCGAACTTGGCCCACCCGAAGCATAAATCTTCCAGCATTCCGCTGTACGCTTCTTGATTTGCCTCAGCCACGAATCGCTTGTGTTACTCCTCCACTTTCCCCAACTTAAAGTATCTGTTGAGTGCTAAAGGGGAAAATCGAAGGAGCTTCTCTCGGACGTACACTGTGTGGTTGGACGGGTCTTCGAGATGGGCGTAGAACTCCCTTACCATCGCTGGTGCTACAACTTTGGGATGGCGAGCAAACTTCTCCCAGTTGTGTTTCTTTATCACCTCCATCACTTCTGGTCCAAACGGTTCCTCATCCTCGGTTGGAAAGATGAATCCATCTTTCAAATATACTTATCATTTCTGAGGATTTTGTAGCGTGCTTCTGCTTCGGTTGTTTGAAAACGTTTGAAACTCTGTGTTGAGGCTGGGGCTTTCCTTGATCTTACCATTGTACTTGGTTGGTGTGGTGAAATCAGTGGTGGCGATGGGTAGGAATTCGTTGAGAGAAAGTTTTTCTTGTTTGGTAGAGAGAGAATGAGGCACGATGAAGAAGAAGAAGTTGGGTAGTTTTTTCTTTGGAAAGTAATGAACACTTTCGGGGTAGTTTTGTCCTTATATGAAGGGAAAGGATTTTTGCATTTAATGAGAAATATATGATTGGACATAAAGTGGGGGAAAAGATCTCTTTCCCTCTTTATTCTGTCGCCAAAACCATGCACCCTAGGTTTTTTTTTTCTTTTCATACATGCTCCAACTCCCCATGCTACCACGTGTGATGTGTATGCATACAATAAAAAAAGAAAATAAAATTAAATGAATAATGAAATCAGAAAATAACTTGATTTATTTATGTACAAAATTCAAATTTTTGTTGCCTAGGCAACGAATTTTGTTCAAGTAAATAAAGCAAACTCTTGGGCATCATATGCTAGCGATGTCGGTTTGTCGTACATGACAGGGGCTCCTTTGTACTCTTTGAGTCTCTGCCCTTTCACCTTGAAGATGGAACCGTCGTTTTGGTTCTGTATTTTGATTACTCCACTATCATGGACTTGATGTACGATGAACGATCCTGACCATCATGATTTTAGCTTTCCTGGATATAACTTAAGACGTGAATTATAGAGCAATACTTGTTGTCCAAAAATAAAATTGCCTCGGCAAAATTTTCTGTCATGCCATATTTTTGTTTTCTCCTTGTATAGGTGGGCATTCTCGAAAGCGTGTGCTCTGAATTCATCCATTTCATTTAGTTCCAAGAGTCTTCTTTCTCCAACAAACTGAGCATCCATGTTTAACTTTTTGATGGCCCAGTAGGCTCTATGTTTGAGTTCAACAGGCAGATGACATTCTTTTCCATAGACCAGTTTGAATGGTGACATTCCCAATGGTGTCTTGAATGTTGTGCGATAGGCCCATAGTGCTTCATCTAGCTCCGGCGACCAGTCCTTTCGACTCGGGTTGACCACTTTCTCAAGGATCTGTTTAATTTCTTAGTTAGACACTTCAGCTTGTCCATTCATTTGAGGGTGATACGCCATAGCGATCATATGTCGTACTCCATATCGTTTTAGTGCATTGGCAATCAGTTTATTGTCAAAATGTGTGCCTTCATCACTAATGATAGCTCGTGGTATTCCAAATTGGGTGAATATATTTTTGTGCATAATTTTAACACCGTCTTTGAATCATTTTTAGGTGTTGTGATGGCTTCAACCCATTTGGATACATAATCCACTGCCAAGAGAATGTACAAATATCCAAATGATGTGGGAAAGGGTCCCATGAAGTTTATTCCCCATACGTCAAAAAGTTCAATTTCCAGAATATTTTGCCATGGCATCTCATGTCGTTTTGATATGTTTCCTGTTCATTGGCATCTATCACTTGACTTATAGACTTCATACGCATCTTTGAACAAGGTTGGCCAATAAAATCTGGACTAAAGCACTTTCGCCGTTGTTCTCATTCCACCAAAATGCCCTCCATATGGTGACGAATGACATTTTTGTAGAATATCTTTCTGTTCTTTTTCTGGAATGCAACTTCTGATTATTTGGTCTCCGCATTGCTTGAATAGAAATGGTTCATCCCAGTAGTAATGTCGCACATCATGTCGAAACTTCTTTCTGCCCTGGCTAAATAAGTGAACAATACCGCTAAGAAGAAAGTTAACTATGTCAGCATACCACGACGCAACTTTGAGAAATAATATTTTCTCATCAGGGAAATCCTCTTTAATTTTTGTTATGTCTGGACAATTAGGTTTGTTATCTAGCCTAGACAAATGGTCTGCCACTTGATTCTCTATACCTTTTCTATCATTAATCTCTAAATCAAACTCTTGTAGTAATAATATCCACTGAATTATTCTAGGCTTTGCATCTTTTTTATTAATCAGATATTTAATGGTAGAGTGATCTGTATGCACAATTACTTTAGTGCCTATTAGATATGACCTAAACTTATCGAATACAAATACTACTGCTAAGAGTTTTTTTTCCAGTGGTGGTATAGTTTACTTGTGCATTATTAAGAGTACGGTTCACATAGTATATAACATGAAAGATTTTACTTTTTCGTTGCCCTAGCAGTGCTCCAACTACATAGCCACTAGCATCACACATGAGCTCAAAAGGTTCGTTCCAGTCTGGTGGAATGACGATTGGTGCTGCCGAAAGCTTTTTCTTCAAATCAATAAAGGCATTCAAACAATCATTAGTAAATTCAAATGGACGATTTTGTTGAAGCAAAAGACATAAGGGTTTAGAGATTTGAGAGAAATCTTTTATGAACTGCCTGTAGAAGCCTACATGTCCAAGGAAATTGCATACACCTCGCACGTTGGTGAGTGGGGGAAGGTTTGCAATTAGGTCCACCTTGGCTTTATCGACTTCGATGCCTCGGCATGATATTTTGTGACCCAATACTATTCCTTCGGTTACCATAAAATGGCATTTTTCCCAATTCAGCACTAGGTTGGCTTCTTCACATCGTTTCAATACCTTAGATAAATTACCGAGAAATCGGTTAAAATATCACCCGAGACGAAGAAATCGTCCATAAATATATCCATACATTCTTCCACCATATCTGAAAAGATTACCATAATGCATCTTTGGAATGTAGCAGGAGCGTTACACAGTCCAAACGGCATTTGTCTAACTGCATAGGTACCATATGGGCATGTGAAAGTGGTTTTCTCTTGATCCTCCGGTGCTATGGCTATTTGGTATACCCTGAGTATCTATTGAGGAAGCAGTAAAATTCTTTTCCCGCTAACCTATCAAGCATTTGGTCGATGAAAGGGAGGGGAAATAGTATTTTCTTTTGGCTTTGTTGAGCTTCCTGTAATCCATGTACATGCGTTAGCCCGTGACTGTTCTTGTGGTGAGAAATTCATCATGTTCGCTTTTAATCATGGTTACACCACCCTTCTTTAGTACACACTACACCGGGCTGACCCATGAACTGTCCGATATAGGTTAAATTACTCTCGCATCTAACCATTTTATAATTTACTTCATGACTACCTTCTTCATGATTGGGTTGAGCCTTCTTTGTGGTTCTACCGAAGTACTATGGCTATCTTCGAGATTGATTTTATGCATGTATATGGTCGGACTGATTCCCTTTAAGTATGTCATTGTCTATCCGAGAGCTTTTCTGTGTTGTGACAAAACATTCAACAAACTATTCTCCTGTTCGAATGTTAGGTTGGCAGAAATTATCACTGGTAGAGTTTCATCAACTCCTGAATAAGAATATTTCAAATGTGATGGAAAAGTTTTAAGTTTCATTTTCGGTTCATATTGCAAAGATTACTCTTGAGACTTAACTTCATCATAATCTAAGGGTTCGAATTTCATACTTGATCTATTATGAAGAAGTCTCGATTGATCCTTTGTCTTTTCTCTATATCGTGCATTGGTATCGTTTTCAGGGCGTTCATTGTTCATATTTCTATTGTCCTGGCCATGATTTTAGAATCGTCTTCTGAAAATAATTCGTCTGGGCCAAAAGTGTCTTATTAGTGCATCTTAGTTGTAGGGTCATGATACAGAGTGTTGTATTCATCGAGTCTTAGAGATTCACCTCATCCAAGGATTATTTTCTCCTCCACTTGTCTAATGTACTGACATTCCTCTGAATCATCCACATATTTCATGGAGTTGAATACATTGATGGTGACACTTTGCTCTCCTACTCTCATTGTGAACTCTCCCTTTTCACAATCTATTAGGATTCTTCCAGTAGCTAAAAAGGGTCGTCCCAAAATGATTGGTGCATTTTCATCGACTTCACAATCCAGGATGAGAAAAACTGGAAATACGAATTTATTCATCTTTACTATGACATCTTATATTCTACTATCGGGACGCATATAAGATTGATTGGCCAGTTGTAGGATGATTGAAGTTGAACAGGCATGATACCCTTCTAGTTTCATAAATATGGACTTTGGTATCAAGTTTACACTTGATCCCAAATCAACAAGAGCTCGTCCTATGAAATCATTACCAATTCAGCATGGTATTATAAAGCTGCTAGGGTCTTTTTGTTTAGGTGGGAGTTTACTTACTATCGAACAGATTTTTGTTGCCGTGGCAACACGTTCTACCTTCCATTTCTTTGTAACAATGTCCTTAAGAAACTTTGCATAGGAAGGCATTTGCTCTATGGCTTCAAGTAAGTGTACATTGATACACAACTGATCCAGAACATCAACAAATTTCTTGAACTGGATGTCATTATCATGTTTCTTTAACCGTTGAGGGAATGGTGGCGGAGGTCTCACATTGTCTGCTGTTTTTACTGAAGAATCTTTGGCCTTGGCCATGAATTTCTCATTGTTTGAGTGATGTTTTTCTAAGCCTTCAGTTTTTTCCTTCTCTTCAGGAACTTCATCTCGTTCAACATTTTCAGCTCGATCCTCTAGTTGTGTTATGCCATGCCGAGGACTGTTCAGGTGTTCTCCCCGAAACTTGTCATATTGGTTAACCTGTTTTCCACTCCTTAGTGTAATTACAATGTATTGCTCCTTCCCATGATGTTTATTGATTTCAGTATCACTAGGGAGATTTCCTTGTGGACTAGAATGTAATGTCGTGGTAATTTGTCCCACTTGATTATCCAATGCTCTTAGAGATGAACAATAGCTTTGCAAAAGTGTTGCTTGGCATTGTAATAAATTACCTTAATTTTTTATTGTTGCAGAATGTTCGTGCATCAAGGTCTTTGTGGAGGCCATGAAATCTTTCGTCGAGGCCATAATTTCCTGCAATGATAACTCCAAGGAATTAGTATTGGAATTAGTATTAGAAGAAGAAGTTATACCTTAATTGTTTTGCCAGGGCTACTGATGATGTTGATTTTGAAAATATTGATGGTCAGAATTATTTTGTTGTGGTCTGTAATTTGCTGCTTGATTGTTGTTGTTTCCTTGATTACTCCATAAAAAATTTGGGTGATGTCTCCAACCAGGATTGTACGTGTTTGAATAGGGGTTATTATTGCTCCAATTGTAGTTGCCCATAAAATTAGTTGACTCATGGTTTTTCGGACATTCACTCTCATGATGGTTGCCATGACAAAATATGCATGTGTTATTGGTCACCTTGACTTCTCTTACCTCATTAAGAAGTTGCAAATTTTTCAACATATTGGTTATGGCAGAAAGTTGAGCAGCTATCGAATCCTTACCCTCTATTTCATATGCTCCAGATGTTTTTCTACCGGTTCCCAATCTATTATTTGGAAATTGATAATCATTATTTGTTATCCTGTCGAGGATGTCAAAGCTTTATCGGGTGATTTGTCTAGTAAGGTGCCATTTGGTTAGGCATCTAGCATCATTCGAGTTGGTGCATTGACTCCATTGTAAAACATCACCACTTGCGTCCAATCATGAAAGCCATGGTTAACAATTTGCGAATTGTTCATTGATTCATCATCTCCTTGGTGAAAAATCGCAATGTCATAGCGAAGATGTATATTCATATTGGGCGGATTGTATCAGAGTAGAAAACTATTGCGTAAATCTACCCATGACTCCATTGAGCCAGAAGAAACTCCGCTGAGCCAAGCTCTTGCTCTATCGCGTAGGGAGTAAGGGAATAGTTTTAGTTTAAGCACGTCTTCGTGTACTCCTTGTTACTGAAAAAAGTTGCATAATTCAAGGAAAGCACGAATATGTTACCTAGCATCTTGATTGGGTAAACCACCAAATTGTTCAATAGAGTTTAGCATGTTAAACATCACCGGTTTGAGTTCGAAATGAGTGGCTTGTATTTCAGGTGCCACTATGCTTGGATTGAGGTAATAGAGAATTGGGTTCATATGATCTCGTATTGCTCTTGGCCTTGCAACTTGAAGATTTATGGTTGCATCAAGTCCTAAATCTCCCATGTTGTCTTGCATTTGGAGTTGGTTTAATTATTCTCTGGTTCTTTGGGCACGCAACCTTTGTCTGAGTGATTGTTTAATTTCAGGGTCGAAAGGTTCCAAAGGCTTACCACTAGATCTGAAGGTCATGCAATAACAAAAAACTATAAAACAAAAGAAAAAAATAAACTACGTTAGACTAAAGAAATATAAGGTGACACAAAAAAAACTTGTTATAGCTAAAAATTTCGTCAGTTGCCAATCTCTGGCAACGACACCAAAAACTTGATCGCTTGTAAATGTATATGCTAAGGCAATCAATTTTGTGCAAGTATACACAATCGATGCAAGTAATATAGTAGTGAGTGAGTATCATCTCCACATGGATTGGATTGGAAATTTATTTTCACCACAACTAGAACTAGTGTCACAAACTAATTTCTACGAGATTGTCAACTTAAGATCTAATATTAATAAAACTAGAAGTGATTTAATGATTGCAGAAAAGTTTGGACAAGGTAAAATAAATATGCAGAATGCTGGAATAAAATATTCAGACGTATCACAGAGCACTTATGCTAAACTTTTGTATTCTCAACAATTATTCTTAAGTCTAAAATGAATTATTATGACTAGTTAAAGCTGCCCGACATGATTACTAGGTATTCTAAGACGGTTGCTATGGCAATACTTCTCAGCTTAAACTACACTCCTTAGTTTTTCAAACTGTTGTTATAGCAATACTTCTTAGCGTAAACTATAGGCGTTATCTATCCTGCTCTATCGTTTATCCCTTTTAGTCGATTGAAACTCACTCCTTATCTCTAAGGTAAACAAGTTAGAACTTCACCATCTCGGATTCATTCCATTGCTCACGTGGATCTATCTTAATTCTCTCGAATATAAGAATCACTCTCTAGACAAAAGGTTATCTCTCGATGCTCTTATATTGCCAAGACATGTTTTACCAAAACCCCAGGTGATCTCTCGATGCTCTTATAACATAAGGTAAAATATTTAAACAATGAGCAAAACAGTCATAAGCAAAACATAATTCATCATTCATAAAACATAAAAATATTGTTCAGGAAAAACAAAGTTTAACACCAAGTAAGACAGTCATGGTGCTATAAAAAATCATCCAAGTTTCAACGTTTAGTACAACCCCAAATAGATAAAGAGTTAAGAACAAAGGAAGAACGACTCCCAAAGCTGGGGGCTCTGTCACGACAATTCTGATCAGCACCGCGCCTGTGTTAGTAATCAGCCACTCTCGAGACCTGATCACCACTCTGCTAAAGTCTGGTTATGGAGGTCACCAAGGAAGGTTTGCTGGTTGATGGTGGGAAAACACTGCAGTTGCTCGCTTACGCCTTGGATAAAACTCTTCTATCTTCTTTCTTTTTTCCTTTCTTTGGCGGCACGACTAGTTATTTATAAGGAAAGATCTCCTAGGGCTTTGCATGCTTTTGGAGTTTCCTTAAATAACCGTTATTAAATGCCCATACTTTAAAAAGGAAAGGCGGCTGTCAGAATAATTGAGACTTCTTGCACGTGAAGTAGGTCATCCAACTTGCGTGTGACATAGGCGGTTTCGACACACCTGCTTTAGATTTCTTTAGATAAACCTTATCTCGGCGAGATAAATATGTTCTTCACGTTCTTATAAGTTCCATTGGCCTTTGTAAATTTACGTTTTCATGAATGAAATGTTCTTCCTCTGTAAGTTTCCTGCACAAGCACAATCTAAACAACCTTTTCTCCCCAGCAGCATCAGTCAAGCCAAATAAATCTTGCCTAAGCAAAACTTATCCACCACAAGCTAACATAACCTAAATGCAACTAAAATGATGTGCATAATTTATTTAGACGAGAAATAACTTAAGTGAACAGACTGGAAATTGAATCTTTTTACGGAGTTTTCAATTATCCCCCAATAGAACACACAGACCTCTACACCCTCAAACAACGACATTTTGAAGCACACATATAAGGCTAAAACACATGACATAACCAGCCATTCCCTCTCCTATTTGCTTTATTTCATCTTTTTTTAGAGATAGCCAAACTCTCTCAACTTCTCCTCTCCCCACCGAGGGAGATAAACCGCTAAGACTCCCCGACCACTGTAGATCAGTGGTCCTGGTGAGTGGAAAAGGATCCCAAAACATTATTTCTCCATCTCCTAACCTTCTAATATTCAAATACCCAAAATTGACCCCCACATTCAAATCCCTAAATCCCAACCAAAAAATAAAACTTTTTTACCTTCAAGACTGGTTTCCTCGTCTCCAACGAAGCAACGTGGTCTTGATTTTAAGGCAAAGGTGAGATATTTGTTTCTTTCTCCTTTTTCAATCGGATCTATTTACATTCGAATGTGTTTTTTTTGTTAGTTCGAAAATCTTTCCTCTTGTTTGAAATCTCCCTTCCCGATTTGAATACCCCCTAAATAATCTTTTCATGTTAACTTATGGATGGTTTTTGGGTAGAAATCATGAAATCTATTAGGTAGGGGAATGGTTTTCCAGGAAAAATCGGGATTTAGGTCATTTTTAATGGATTTTATTTATATTTGGAAAATATTTGACTGATTTGTTGTGTTTGATTGATTTTGCATACTGTTCGATCGGATTTACTGACGATGACGATGTGGGAGTCATCGGAGTCGATTCACGTATCGAGGAGCAGAGTGGTGAAGCTTACCCGCTGGTTAGATGGCCAATCAACATTGGTGGTGGTGGATATTGACACGTTTAGGGTTAAAAACTCTAGCTGGAGTTACATCTGGGTTGTTGATTTTTGCTAGATTTGATTGTGGAGATAGTACGGCGCATAGTGGCTGCTGGGAGTTCAAGAAACACTAAATGATCTCCTGATCTAGACCGTTGTATGGGTCCAGATTGAATGGTCCCTGATGGTGCAGCGCCAAGCTTGGGGATGGAACGCAAGCCATGTTTGGATCATACGAGTGGGTGCATCATTGGGGATGAACACTTACATCGGGCTTAGATCTTCTTGGGCTTCAATGTTCCCATTCTTTTGTACTTAATGTCATTTGGGCCATTTGTATTAATTTGGATCTCTCTATAAATAATAATAATAATTAATTAATAATAATAACTAATAATATTAATTAATAATAATAAAAATTAATAATAAATGATAATAATAAGTAATAACAAAAATAATTCGAACAAAAATAGGTGTCAACAACTACCCCTCGTTGACATTCTTTTTGTTAACAAGAGTAAGGAAAAGACAACACATTTTTGTTGGGCTTTATCTTTCACTTTGAAACTTGATGATGATTCTTATCTCTAGGGAGAAATTTACAACATTTTGTTTGAAAAGAAATAATCTCAAAGGATACAATTGTTGTTTATTGATGACATTCTTTTTAGAGTTAATTTTGATGTTGAAAGCAACATTGCTCATTCACGTTGAAGAGATATGGTCGTTTTCAGGTAAATTCTTTGTTGAATATGAGGTTGTTTTTTCTCGTTGAGGAAGTCGGTCAATCTAGAGATAATTTGGTGTTGAAGATGACATTACTCATCCATGCTGAAGAGTTCTGGTCGCTTTCATATGATGATGTTCCTTCTCATTGAGGAAGTCTGATTGTGTGAGTATGACACTGCTCCTTCGTGTTGAGGAGATCTGGTCGATTGACAACATTGTTTCTTCGTATTGAGGATGTCTAGCCTACTTTAATAGTTTAATTCGACATTATTCCTTCTAGGTGAGAAAAACTAGTTGTTCTTGATGGATTATGAATCTGAAGACAATATTGTTCATTCTTGCTGAGGAAGTCTAATTGTCTAAAGATAGTTTGGCTTTGAAAACGACATTTCTCTTTCACGTTGAGGAGAGATAATCGTTGCTCAGTGTCAAATTTAATGATGACATTGCTCCTTTTTTGTTGAGGAGATATAGTCATAGATGTCAATGATTGACTTGAAAATGAAATCTTCTTCTTCAACATGGGTTTGTGAAGTGAAATTCTCTAATATCTCTTCGAAATCCTATCAAATATTCAACATTTGAGAGAAATCAAATGAGTGGAAAGAAAGTTTTTTCCAGAGAAGCTATGTCAGGTGAGATAAAATTTTATTTCGAGTGAAACAATTTCAAAATTTGTGTTTCAAGGGAAATTTATCTCAAGCGAGACAAAATTTGTTTTGAGAGAAAAAATCTCAAAGGCTTATGTTTCAAAAGAAACTGTCTCAAGTGAGATGAATTTTTTTTAAGAAAACAATCTTAAGTTAGATCAATTTTGTTTCAACAAAAAATGTCTCAAATGAGAGGAAACTTTATTTCAAAAGAAATAATCTCAAAGGTGACAGACAGTCTACTCCTGCATGTTGAGGAGATCTAGTCGCTTTAATTCTTCATTTTCTCGGGAAATCTAAAAACGACACCATTCCTTCGCATTGAGGACATCTGGTCATATTTTGATTACTCAATTTGACATGGTTCATTCTCGATAAGGATGACTAGTCATTTTGAGCATTGAGACAACCTTGTTCCTTATTCTTGAGGAAGTCTAGTTATCTGGAGATAATTTGTCTTTGAAAACGATATTGCTCCTTCGTGTTGAGGAGATATAGTCATCACCAAACTTTTCTTTCCTGAAAGATCTTTGGAAATGATGCATTTATGAATGACTATCTTGGATGTTTTTATGGATGTCAAGATGATGTTTATTTTATGTAATTGATATTTATTTTGATAAAAATGACCTTTTGAATTTGTTCTCATGAGAGGATAAAATGACCTTGAGGGAGGAAAATTAAATGATGTCCTTGTGAGAGGAGAAAAATGGCCTTTGAGAAAAAATAAAATAAGGATTTCATGGAAAAACAATCTTAAGAAATACTATATTGATGTTCTTAGACGAACAATCTTGAGAAAGACGAAAGTAGTTTCTCAAAAGAGATTATAAAGGCGTCCTCAAGAGAGAGGAAACAAAGTTTTTTATTGAATGATGATGAACGTATGATGCAAAAGTGCAAATTCATGTGATGTGTATGTTTATGTTGATACATGTTTCTATGCAAATGATATTTGCAAAATTTTTGTTTTGTTTTCTTTTTAGCCTCAAATTGGAGAACTATGTCTTCTTTTACTTAGCCAAGCTATGCTAGAGCCTACTCCAACGTTTGAGCAGAAACTTGTCAAGTTAAGCAAGCGTTCTCTTTTTGGAAAAACAATCTGATAAGCTCATGTCATCAAGTCTTCTCTCTTGCTTTTTTTTTCATGAAAACGTCAGAAGAAATTCTTTCTCTTTAAATCTTTATGCGGCAAGATATATGATCTGACACCTTTGTTCTCTGACCCAATTGTTCTATTAGAGTTGTTTCTTCAAGATTTGTCTATCAACTGAATCATGAAGGTTTGCTTTTCAAAGTAAGCTCTTTTCATCTCTATATTCTACCCTTGATATTTCAAGCAGCGAGGTTTATTCTCAATACATTCATGATTTGAATCTTATTATTCCAACATGATTTAGGTCTTTGTTCATGCCCCAATGTGGGTACCTATGGAGTTCTTGAACATCATTATCAAAACTTCTTATTTTAAAACTTGCTCAAACAATTGATTAATACATCTAATATAGGAATTCCCTGAACATTTGTTAAACCTTGAGATACCATGAGATCTCAAAACAATACATGTCCCCTTCTTACTAAGACATTCGTCTACTTCTTGGTCAATTATTGATGATGTAACTAAGAAGTGTGAAAAGTTTCATTCTTGAGTTTTCTGACCTGTCACACTGGCCACACTACTAACGTTCAAAGTCTCATTGAAAGCCTTTATAGAAGGATCCTCTGGTGGCTTATCTCCATGAATCAAGACAGTTACCATGTGCATTAATTTAGACATCTGCTCTCTTAACTCATCCTGAAACTTCTTTACTTGATCATTCATTTCTTGCTGAATCTTGACAAGTTGATCTTGTAGTTTCTTGATTCTATTAACACATGCTGAAATCTTATTCATGGATCTTATCTTTCCCTAGGAAGACCAAGTTGACTCCAATATTTTTTTTTGAATTTTTGCCATCGAATACTCCATGAATTACTCCCAAATTTTCATGTGTAGAAAAGATTTGAAACAAACAAAATGTGAATACGTACTGTAAAAAATGTAAATATAAAAATACAAAAGTGTGAATGCAAAAATGAAAAAGCAAATGCAACGAAGATGTTGATTCCAAAGATGAATATCATATAACAATTTTCATCAGAGATAAAAGTCTTCACATCACAAGATAGTCCATTTTACAGACATGTTTTTGACAAGACGTTGGGTCTGAAATGGGTCAATATTTTGTCTCGTATCTTTGTCCTTGAAACTTATGCCCCTCAAGTGCTCTATAAACTATATCGTTAATGCCCATGCGGTGCTGAAGTCACGTGTCACGCCTTGGAAATTAGCGATGGAATAATCATAGATAAAACTCTACTACTGGATTTCTTCTCGAATCAATGGATCATCTTTCCAGTCTTAAATGTTGCATGATCTTCAAGCAAGTTTCTTTATTGTAGTATCTAAACTTCTTTTAGTGCTCATTGTATGTCTGTGTACGCGACTGCTTGATTGAAAACTTTTATCTCTCCTATTGAAAATTTTCACTTAAATATCCCTTTACAGATCAAAACTTTTGCTTTATGTAATGTCGATGAAATGAAATGCAAAAATGTGAAAATGACAATGAAAAAAGAAGAAATGAGTTAATACAAGAAAGATAATCGATAAATATATAAAACTATTATTTAAAGATAAACTTACACATATCAATCATGATGTCTACCAAAACATGTTTTTATTAAATAACAATCCTACCCTGACATACTTTCTACACAAAATGATTTACTTCAAGAAATTAGTCCCACGCGCATGGTATCTAATTCACAACTTTTATTCGAAAAGATTAAATCTATTCTACACATTTGAAAATAAATAAATAAATAAATATAAAGGTTAGAGTAGGTTTCTCCTTTGTGTACACTTATTTTGGGACTTACTGACAGACAGGGGTTCGATAAGGCTATAACTAGGCTGATCGTTCTACGGTTCACCACATGCATGGTTTAAGCTCTAAAGGGAAAAAAGTACTCGAGTTGTACTTATTTTTGGTGCCTCCTTGGGCTACCAAACCCTTTTATCCTAACATTACAGGAATAAATGGATTGAGTTCAATAGGAGAGGGTTCACTTCCTTATACCCATACGAGGAATAAATCCCTACGAAGGTATAAGGCATGTGAACTACAAAGGTTATTTGCTAAGGCTCATACGAATAATAAATTCTTATGAGAGCAAAGCGTTCACACCTACTTACTTGGGACGAAGCTCAGATGTAGAGCTCATGTCATGTAAATGCACGTGATGTGTGTGAGGAGAAACATACAAACCTTTGACTTAAAAAAATGGAAAATAAGAAAAAACTCTCAATAGAAACTTTGACATAGTTGAAAACAAAAATTAAATCGTTAATATGAAAATTAAAAAAATAAAGAAATTAAAACATCAATAAATGGATCATAAACTATCTAAAGATTCGAACTCATAGTTTTCACTATGACAATGTATAAGCGATTGACAGCTTGACTATCTAAAAAAAGTCTCCAGTGGAGTCGTCAAGTTGTCATTACCATTTTTGAAAAATTTTATATTTTAAAAAAACAATTATGACTTTATTAAAAAAATTGGGATTTTTAAATTAATTTGAATTAAATTGAGTAGGAGTCGCCATTGACCTTTGGGTCAGGTATGTCGAATACCTAAAAACATCTTTTAAAATATTTTTACAAAAAAAAAATCATTTTTAATACAAAAATTGGTCTGCGTTATCAAACATTTGTTTTGAAAGATTCGAGAGTCGATTATGCGTGGGGAAGGATTAGCACCCCCACAACGCCCAAACTGGTACCTAATCGTTTACACATTGTCGTAAATGGTAGAAATTATAAATTTAAATATCGAGATTCGCACATCCTCCAATGGGGAGGCTATATCTTCTATTTCTTGTCGGCAAAAGAATATTCCTCCTTGATTTATTAAAAATAATAATTGAATAAAATAAAAATATACCAGTAATTATATAAAATAATTTACTATTTAAAGTAACACATGATGTAAATGTAGAAGTTAGAATCAAAGAAACAAATTATTAATATTACTTCAAAAATATACTTGATTTATTTTGAGTCTGCATTTCGTTTGAATGTCATTTTGAATCACACCACTTTTATAAAGCAATGCTTTTCATGCCCATTCTATGACCAATGTTCTCAAAAGCATATGAGTAAGATACATTAAAATATTAGCGAGTAAAATGAGCGTTTCGTAATCCTTCATAATATTGATTTTAAAAACAAAATACATACATAAATACATAAGAGTCATAAAACATCAGCTAAATATATACATATTGTAATATATTGTAACCTTTACATCTAATATGTAATAAAATAATAAGAAAGTCATTAAGATATAAACCATTCATATATAAAATATACATAAATAGATGAATAATAATATATAAAATACATATACATAAATATATCTACATATAAACATGGTAAAAATGAAAATGACCAAAAACCAAATCATACAATCAGCAGGGATTAAATTTTAAAGGAGACAGAGTAGCAAGGATTAAACAAGCAATAAACCCCAAACTTTGACACTAAATCAAATATAATGACCAAAATGAGGACAAAGCTAAACATACGACTTAAAGCATAAATTACACCATTCTATATTTTGGTACATATGAAGGACCAAAGTGAATAATAAGCAAAATAAGTGGTCAAAAAATCAAATAAACAAACAAATATGAAACAAGCCTATAGGAACTAAAATACAACATAATATAAAAATTTGAAATTAAAATGAAAAGATCAAAGCTTCATTCAATGGCTAAAATAGAGGCATTACAAACGAATAGGACCTAAAGTGCTATTACCCCCCGAAAATGTAGACTTATACACCCTTAAACGACGGTGTTTTGAAGCACACATTGTAATAACCCAAACATCAGGTCAGTAACCAAAATGTAAGAATTTAAAATTTAATGGTTTAATTGGAATAAGTTGAAAAGATCAAGGATTAATTTTGAGAATTTGTGTTTATGACTTATTTGCAAAGATGGATTAATGGAAGGGAAAAGAGGTCTTTTAGCAGGAAATGAATTTACAATTCATTTCCTAAAGATATTTAGAATGGGAAGATTTAAAAAGGGGAAGAAAACTCTGGAACTTGGTTATCTCTCTTTTTTCTTCTTCATCTTGCCCGTGAACTTATTTTTCAAGGTGAGTTATTGTCAAGTTGATTATTTCCTGAATTTTAAGTTTGTTTTGGTTTTTTGGTCATATATATAAGCTTAAGGAAAGTTTAAAGTGGATTTAAAGTAAGAGATAAGTGAATTCATAATGGATTAGTAAAATGGGTTCTTAAGAGATTTGATGAGATTGAGTAGTAATTAAAATTTTAAAGGCATATCTGACCTGTCAAAGGTCTAATTAAGGGATTTTAAGTATTAGAAATGATTCAGAACATGATTGAAAATATGGTATGATTTTTTAGTTTCAAGTGTTTTAGTAGGATTTTAGGTGTTTAGGAGTGTTAAAGTGATATAAGTTGGTTTTGATAAGTGTAGTTGAGTTTAAAGACATGAAAGGAGAGAAAAGTGGGAGATTTGGGTGAGTTTAAAGACATGATAAGTGATATAAGTGATATATGTAATTTCTAGGCAAGGGTATCAGTACTGGAAGAAAAATACCGATACTTCAAGGAAATAATAATTTGAATTCGAGGAACAGTATCGATACTGACTGAAGAAGGTATCGATACTGAAATGGGGTGTCGATTCCAAGAGTAAGGTATTGATACTATTATCAAGTATGAAATTCCAGAATGCCAAAATGATATCGGTACCGAAGTGGGTATCGATACCATAGAAGGGAAGTATCGGTACTGTAGGAGTGTTACCAATACTAGTGCACCTGAAATGGTGAATTAGGTGTTTCGTTTAGATTAAATTATTAATGATTGGTTAATAGTAATATGAACTTCGATATTCATCTCTATTGTATTATTGTGTAGACATTGAACGAAGACAAATTTTGGACGATTCGACGTTAGAAGTTATCGATCAAGAGAGATAAGCATTTTTCTAGTACTTACGTGAGGCAAAGGTGAGTGCAACTCATTTATTTTATACTAGACATGAGTACGGTTTTTGATAAGCCAACCTCAAAGTTTTTGATCAGAGACTGTTTTATTTCTTTTATGTAATATTTATAATGTTTTATTCAAGTTATATTTCTAAAGCTATGTTTTTATTGATATATGTATTTGAATGTGAACATCTAATACATGAATATGAGTTATACAAAGATCTCCTACATGAAAGTAATATACGAGAATATACTACATGTGAATAAAACACACTTTAAATAGTGAAAGGAAAAATAATTATAAAGTTAAAGACCAAGGTATATATATGAGAATTAGAGGTATAGTTGGCATGCCAAGAGTCGAGGGTTCTACGCGGTCCTTCGGAAAAAATCTATGTGGTCCTACAAGACATTTTTACGTGGTCCTTTCGGAAAAATTCTACGCGGTTGTTCGAAACAAATTCTACGTGGCACTTTGGTGCAATTTATATGAGCAGTGGTGCACAACCTCAATGTACTCAAATACCTTGAGTTATCAGTATTATGCATTGGGCTAAAATAATAAAATGATACAAATTGAATAATGAGTAACCTTATATGTTTTATCATAAAATATATCCTGATTTTAGTATGAAATGTTTCATATGAATTGAATGAGAAGTATTTTCTTTATACTCATTATTGCCTCATTAAGTCAATGACTTAGCGTGTGAATGTTTCACACGTAGGTTTAAGAGATTGGAAAAGTGAAAAATAGGAAAGGACAACATACACTGCGAAGATCAGATTAGGACCATTTGGAATAGTAGGTTTATTGTCATTATGTAATTATTGTTGGCATGTATCACCACGTTTTAAATGGAAATACTCTGATCAGTTTTTGTAAACATACTTTATTGTATTTATGTAAATTATTAATTATTTATATCCAGTGTGATTTTCAATTTTCTATATTTATTTTATTTAAGGGTTCTGCCATTTTAATACAGTTAAAAGTTTAAATTTATAACTACTTTTTAAAAGTCAATAATTTAAAATATCAATGTGACACATCGTATTCGTATCCGGGTAAGATACGGGTAGGAGATGTTACATTTATTGGTATCAGAGCTAAGGTTCAGCCAATTCTGAGCTTAAATCGACGTCATTTATGTTTTAAAAAGTATACATGCCAACGAAAAAGTGAAAAATCTCTGATCTGACAATGTAATGAGTATGTTGTAATGAGTATGTTGTCCTTGCTAATATAGTTAAATGGTTATATCTTATTAGATGTATGGTTATGAGGGCTCCCGAAGTGAAGCGAGAGAATAAGGATATGAGGATTGTAGCAATTCACTTGCCCATGCCAGACAAGGTGAAGAACATGCACATCAGGGAGTGCCTGTACAAGATCATAGAGCATTTTTCAGGACGTTGAATGCAATTATAATGTGTTCCAACTGCCTGTTCCCTTAACTCCTAGATTGAATATAGCAGAAGATTTGAAAGGGTTAGGAGCACCTGAGTTCAAGGGTGAAGCTGAGGAAGGTCCAGTTGCTGCGGACCTTTGGCTTAATGATGTAAAGATCATGTTGGAGGGTCTTCACTGTACAAAAATAGAGAAGTTAAAAGGGACAATCTCGTTGCTATGAGGGCAAGCTCGGATATGGAGGACTAATGTTACAATGAGAAGGCCAAGTGACCAAGTGACTTGGTCATTATTTCTAGAGGAGTTCAAGAATAAGTATATAGGAGATCAGTTTGTCAGACAAATGAAATAAGAGTTCATGAGTTTAAAACAAGGGAATCACAAATGTATGAATATGAGTATGAGTTCAACAAGCTGAGAAGATTTGCAACAGAGCTGGTCCCGACGGAAAATGATGCTTGTGACTGGTTTGTAGAGGGTTTACGTCCCAAATTAAAGGAGTTATTGCTAACACTGAATCTTTACACATTTCAAGAAGTGGTGAACAGAGCTAAAGCCTTAGAGCGAGCTCAAAATGAAATGTTTAGGGAGCAGAGGACTCAGTGGAACAAGATAGCATGTGACTCATCGAGTGCATCGCAATCAAAGAAATGTAGATGTTCGGGTTTTCAACCTCAATCTGGATCGAAATCATTTGCATCCTCGGATGTAGGATCCAATCTGGTGAGGGTTAAGCATACTCAATCAGTAGGGTTTAGAGCTGGTAGATCAAATCAATGGTAACCGATGTAGTGTCAGTATTGTAGGAAGAATCATACGGGAGTATGTCGACTGGTCTCCGGAGCATGCTAAAAATATGGGGACACTGGAAATTTTATCGATGATTGTCCATTGATGACTGGAGAGGCTACACAATCTATGCGATCTGCTATGATACCTCAGAGATGTAGAGGAAGAGGCCGAGGAATGAATCAGTCTAAGTTGTCCACTTAACCTGAGATGCGCTCTACTGCTCAGGTCTACAATCCTAAGACTAATGAAGATCGTGATGATCCTGAGATCATTGCTTGTAATTTTCAGTTGTTTGAAGGATCTATTTTAGTTTTGATTGACCCATGATAAACTTTTCTTATGTTAGTAGTAAACTGGTGAGAGAATTGAACAATCAGTTAGAATTTATAAGTGATGATGTGATAGTGACTAACCCATTGGGGCATAGTGATCGAGTAAATCATTTGTGTCGATGGTGTCCCATAAGGATTCAGGGAATTGAATTCATTGCTAATCTGATGTAATTTCCCTTCGACGAGTTTGAAGTAATTTTGGGAATGGATTAGCTGTATCATTATCATGCCAATGTCGATTGTAAATTAAAGAGAGTAGCTTTGATAAGTCTTGATGGATTAGAAGTAATTGTGATCAGTGAAAGATTTAATCCATTAGCTAATGTAATATCGGTGATGTCAGCTAAGAAGTTAATGTTACGAGGATGTCCAGCTTTCATCGCCAATGTGATCGATACTCGACACAAGGAGAGAGGAATAAAGGATATTCCGAAAGTCAGAGAATTTCCTGATGTTTTTTACTGCTGAGTTGTCAGGATTACATCCTAACAGAGAGGTCGAACTTCAAATTAAAGTAATGTCAGGAATGTCATCGATTTCAATGGCTCCTTATAGAATGGCCCCAAAAGAACTGAGTGAGCTAAAGACTCAATTGCAAGAGTTATTGGATAAAGGATTCATCAGGCATAACATGTCACCTTGGGGTGCTCTAGTGATATTTGTAAATAAGAAAGATGGTTTGATGCGTCTCTATATTGATTACCGATAACTCAACAAGGAGACAATAAAAAAACAAGTATCCTCTTCCAAGAATCGACGATTTGTTTGATCAATTTAAGGGAGCTTCGGTGTTCTCCAAGATTGATTTGCGTTCAGGTTATCATCAATTGAAGATTCAAGAAAGAGATATTCCAAAGACGACTTTTAGGACTCGATATGGTCATTATGAATTCGTAGTTATATCGTTTGGGTTAACTAATGCAGCTGCCACATTTATGGACCTTATGAATAGAGTGTTTCAACTCTATCTTGATGAGTTATTGGTTTTCTTCATTGCTGATATCTTGGTGTATTCAAAGACAAATGAAGAACATGACGCATACCTTAGAGTGATTCTTCAAACACTTCGAGACAATAAGTTTTATGCTAAATTGTTTAAGTGTAAGTTTTGGTTAACTAAAGTGGCATTCCTGTGACATGTAGTATCGACAAAGGGGATTTGGGTAGATCCTTAGAAGATAAAAGCTATATTAGATTGGGAAATTCCAAAGAATGTGTCAGAAGTTTGAAGTTTCCTAGGTCTTGTAGGTTATATCAAAGGTTCATTAAAAACTTTTCGATAATAGCTTTACCTTTAACTAAGTTATTAAGGAAAGATGTGTCTTTTGCTTGGACACATGAATGTCAAAAGAGTTTTGAAGTGTTGAAGCAAATTTTGTTAGAAGCTTCGGTATTGGTCCAACTAAAATCTGGCAAGGATTATGTTGTTTACAGTGATGCATCCCATAATGGCTTGGGATATGTATTGATGCAAGAAGGAAAAGTGGTGGCATATGCATTGAGGTAATTGAAATTGAACGAGAATAACTATCCGACGTATGATTTGGATTTGGTTGCAGTAGTGTTCGCTCTGAAGATATGGCGTCACTACTTATATGGTGAGCGTTGCTACATCAACACGGATCAAAGGAGTTTGAAGTATCTAATGACTCAAAAAGAGCTAAACTTGAGATAACGAAAATGGATTGAGCTTCTCAAGGATTATGATGTGGTAATTGATCTTCAAACCGGGAAAGCAAATGTGGTAGTTGATGCTTTAAGTCAGAAGACGTTATCAACTTTACGATCCTTAGATACAAGATTGTCATTAAGTGGATATGGTACATTACTTGTGGATTTAAAGCTTAAACTGACTTTATTGGATCGAATTAAAGATTTAAAAAGTAAATATGATAAGTGTTTGAAAAAAATGGTGCAAGTAAGAATTTTGAAGTTAAGCTCGATGGCAATCTATATTATCGTGGGAGGCTTGTTATTCCAGATGATGAAGAATTGAAGAATTCTTGTTGTCAGAATTTCATTATAGTCCATTGACTATGCAACCAGGTGGAAACAATATGTATATGGATCTTAAAAGTCGTTATTGGTGGCCAGGAATGAAAAGAATTATCATGGAATTTGTGTCTAATTGTTTGACGTGTCAGCAAGTAAAAGCTGAACATCAGGTTTCTTTAGAATTATTGCAACCAATCTTCATTCCTTAGGGAAAAGGGAAAATGTACCGATGGATTTTGTAACGGGATTACCCTTAACTCTGAACAAAAGAGACTCAGTTTGGGTAATAGTTGATCGGTTGACCAAGACTACCTGTTCGAACTGATTTCACTATAGACAAGTATGTTGAATTGTACATCAAAGAAATTGTTCGACTACACGGTGTGCCTGTTTCGATAGTATCCGACCAAGATTCACTATTTACTTCAAGATTCTTGAAGACTTTACATGGAGCTTTAGGGACTCGATTAAAATTTAGTACACCTTTCATCCTCAGGCAGATGGACAGTCTAACGGACTATCCAAATTCTGGAATATATGCTAAGGGCATGTGTTATTGAGTTCAAAGGATCTTGGGAAAAGTATTTACTACTTGTAGAATTTTTCTACAACAACAACTACTATTTAAGTATTAAGATTGTTCCATATGAAGCTTTATACGAGAGAAAGTACCGTACACCACTAAATTGGTACGAGCTCAAAGATCGGGATGTTCATGGTCCTGATTTGATTAAAGAAGTAGAATAAAAAGTTCAGGTGATCCAACATAACCTTAAAGTGGCATCAGACAGACAAAAGTCCTACACGGATTTGAAGAAAAAGGAAATTGAGTTCCAAGTAGGCGACAAAGTGTTTCTCAAAGTATCAACTTAGAAGAAGATTCTCCAATTTGGACGTAAAAGAAAACTCAGTCCTAGGTTCATTGGACCTTATGAAATCTTAAAAAGAGTTGGACCAGTGGTATATCAGTTAGCATTGCCACCTGAAATAGAAAAGCTCAGAAGATATCGATCAGGTCCTTAGTGCATTATAGCACCTAAAGAAATAGAAGTTAAACCTGAACTGGCTTACGAGGAAGAACTAGTAAAAATTTTAGCATATAAAGTTAACAAAAACTAAGGAATAAGGCGATTCCATTAGTTAAGGTTCTCTGGAGAAATCACGAGGTAGAAGAGGTAACATGGGAACGTGAAGAGGCTATGAGACGACAGTTTCCTCATCTCTTTATACAGTAAAATTTTGAGGATGAATTTTCTTAAGGAGGAGAATTGTAATACCCCAAACATCAGGTCAATGACCAAAATATAGGAATTTAAAATTTAGTGGTTTAATTGGAATAAGTTAAAAAGTTTAAGAATTAATTTTGAGAATTTATGTTTAGGACTTATTTGCAAATATAGATTAATGGAAGGGAAAATAGGTCTTTTAGCAGGAAATGAATTTTAAATTCATTTCCTAAAGATATTTAGCATGGGAGGATTTAAAAAGGGGAAGAAAACTCTGGAACTTGGTTATCTCTCTTTTTCTCATTCCTCTTGCCCGTGAACTTATTTTCCAAGGTGAGTTATTGTCAAATTGATTGTTTTCTAAATTTTAAGTTAGTTTTGGTTATTGGGTGATATATATATATATATATATATATATATATATATATATATATATATATATATATAGCTTAAGGAAAGTTTAAAGTGAATTTAAAGTAAGAGATAAGTGAATTCATAATGGATTAGTAAAATGGGTTGCTAGGAGATTTGATGATATTGAGTAGTAATTCAAATTATAAAGGCATATTTGACCTATCAAAGGTCTAATTAAGGGATTTGAAGTATTAGAAATGATTTAGAACATAATTGAAAATATGGTATGATTTTTTAGTTTCAAATGTTTTAGTGTGATTTTGGATTATTAGGAGTGTTAAAGTGATATAAGTCGATTTTGATAAGTGTAGTTGAGTTTACAGACATGAAAGGAGATAAAAGTTGGAGATTTGGGTGTGTTTTGGTTAAATTTCGAAATGAAATAGGTAATTTTTGGGCAAAGGTATCGGTACTGGAAGAACAATATTGATACTTCAAGGCAAAAACAGTTTGAATTGGAGGAACAATATCGATACTGATTGAAGAAGGTATCGATACAAAAATGGGTATATCGATACCAAGAGTAAGGTATCGATACTATCTTCAAGTATGAAATTCCAGAATGCTAAAATGGTATCGGTACCGAAGTAGGTATCGATACCATAGAAGGGAAGTATCAGTACTGTAGGAGGGGTACCGATACTAGTGCGCCTGAAATGGTGAATGAAGTGTTTCTTTTAGCTTAAGTTATTAATGATTGGTTAATAGTAATATGAACTTTGATATTCATCTCGACTGTATTATTGTGTAGACATTGAACGAATACAAATTTCGGACGATTCAACGTTAAAAGTTACCGATCAAGAGTGATAAGGACTTTTCTAGAACTTATGTGAGACAAAGGTGAGTGCAACTCATTTATTTTATACTAGACATGAGGACGGCTTGTGATAAGCCAACCTCGAAGTTTTTGATTGAAAAATGTTTTATTTATTTTATGCAATATTTTATAATGTTTTATTCAAGTTATATTTCTAAAGCTATGTTTTTATTAATATATGTATTTGAATGTGAACATGTGATACATGAATATGAGTTATACAAAGATTTCCTACATGAAAGTCATCTACAAGAATGTACTACAAGTGAATAAGACACACTTTAAATATTGAAACGAAAAATAATTATAAAGTTAAATCCCAAGATATATTACGAAAATTAGAGGTATAGTTGGCATGCCAATATTCAAAGGTTCTACACAGTCTTTCGTGACAAATCTATGTGGACCTACGGGACATTTCTACATGGTCCTTCAGGACAAATTCTACGCGGTCCTTTGGGAAAAATTCTACGTGGCACTTCGGTGTAATTTATATGAGCAGTGGTAAATGCATTAATGCACAACCTTAATGAACTCAAATACCTTGAGTTCTCAGTGTTATGCATTGGGCTAAAATAATAAAATGATACAAATTTAATAACGTGTAACTTTATATGTTTTATCATAAAATATATCATGATTTTAGTATGAATTGTTTCATATGGCTTGAATGTGAAATGTTTTATTTATACTCATTATTACCTCAATAAGTTAATGACTTAGCGTGTGAATGTTTCACATGTAGGTTCAAGAGATTAGAAGAGTGAATAATAGGAAATGACAACATACGCCGGGAAGATCAGATCAGGACTATTTGAAATAGTAGGTTTCTTGTCATTATGTAATTATTGTTGGCATGTATCACCGCGTTTTAAATGGAAATGCTCTGATCAATTTTTGAAAACATATTTTATTGTATTTATGTCAATTAATAATTATTTATATACAGTGTGAGTTTTAATTTTCTATATTTATTTCATTTAAGGGTTCTACCTTTTTAATACAGTTAAAATATTACATTTTTAACTACTTTTTAAAAGTCAATAATTTGAAAAGTTAATGTGACACCTTAGATTCGTATCCAGGTAGGATATGGGTTGAGGGTGTTACACACATATATGGCTAAAACACAAGCCAAAATCGACCATTCCCCTCCCATTTGATTCATTTCGTCTTTCTTCTTCTTTTTATAGAGAGAGCCAAACTCTCTAAACCTTTCCTATCCCCACTGAGGGAGATAAACTACCAAGACTCATCGGTCACTGTAGATTGGTGGTCCTGGGGAGTGGAAAATGATCCCAAAACCTCATTTCTCCACCTCCTAGCCTTTCGATATTCAAAGAAAAACCCAAAACTGATCCCCACGTTTGAATCCCTAAATCTCAACCTAAAAAATAAAATATTTTTACCTTCAGGACGGGTTTCTTCGTCTCCGACGAAGCAAGGTGGTCTCGATTTTAAGACAAATGTGATGTATTTATTCCTTTCTCCTTTTTCATCCGGTTCTATTTGCGTTCAAATGTGGGGGGGTTTGTTTTTGTTGGTCTAAAAATCTCTCCTCTTGTTCGAAATCTCCCTGCCCAATTTGAATCCCCTGAAATAATCTTTTCATGTTTATTTATGGGTCTTTTCGGATATAAATCATGAGTTCTATTGGGTAGTGGAATGGATTTCCTACAAAAATTAGGATTTCAGTAATTTTAATGAATTTTCTTTAGATTTGGAAAAATATTTGACTAGTTTGATGTGTTTCATTGATTTTGCACAATGTTCGGTCAGATTTCCTGACGACAACGACGTAGGAGTTCTCGGAGTCAGTTCACGCATCGGGGAGAAGAGTGGTGAAGCTCAAGCACCGGTTGGATGGTCGATCAACACTGGTGGCGACAGAGGCTGTTGGCATATTTATGGTTAAAAACCCTAGTTGGAGTTGTATCTGGGTCGTTGATTTTTGCCATATCTGATGGTGGAGATAGCGCGATGTATAGAGGCTGCTTGGGGATGGAACCCTAGCCATGTTGGATCATACAAGTAGGCTACAACATTGGACCTAAATACTTACATCGGGCTTGGATCTTCTTGGGCTTCAATGGTCCATTCTTTTGTACTTAATGGCATTTGGGCCACTTTGTATTGATTTGGATTTGTCTATAAATAAATAATAATTAATTAATAACAATTAATAACAATAATAATAATTATTATTAATAACTAATGATAGTAATTAATAATAATAATAATAATAAATGATAAAAATAAGTAATAACAAAAATAACTCAGACGAAAACAGGTGTCAACAGAGTATATATTTAAGGTGCTGAAACTTTTAGTAATTAATGTGCAATGATCATAATGGTGAATGATCATTATGTATTTAATGGAAAAGTTAAGGTGAATTCTAGAAAGAAATCATAATTAGTGGCTTGATTGTGCAATTGGAAAAAGTTGAAGTGTTGATGAAGGAAATAAATATTTATGAAATTGAATGAGAATTTTTGAGAAGTTTGAAATTTTGAAGGAAATATGATTTAATTTTTTATATATTTAAGTATTGATTTTATTTCTATCTAAATTTATATTTAAGCTTAGATTATGTTAGTTTGATACTAACATATAGTTTGAATATTTTTATGGCGTCGTTAGACCATGATAAATCTAGTGATTCAAGTAATTCTAAAGGGAAGGAAAAGTGCGGCATTGAGAATATTTTCGTAGAAAGATTCGATAGCGAGGCAAAGGTGAGTGCATATTTAATTTATATTTATGTTATCAAACGAACATTGGCTTGCGATAAGTCAGTGACAGAGTTAATATAGTAAGAATTGGCTCCTAAATAATATGTCATTTGTGATTCATGCATATATGTTCATTTGGTAAGCTAATAGAATTATAGAATAAGCTAAGGATGCTAATTAAGGAAAGTTGCCTAGAAATTATGATTCGAACAATAAGTTTAAAAAATCACCATATATTATAAGGAAGTGGTTAGAGGATAATATCTATACCGTTAGATTTTTATATTAGTCTAGTTTCTTTTAAAACAAACGGATATTGATTTCTAGAAGTATACAAAAAGATATTAATTTTTAATTGAGGATAGGTCAGAAAATAGGGCATCAAATTCTACTTAAAACAGCTTCTGTAAGTCAGCTTTGAAAATTCATTAAAAATTGTACAAGTTGAACTGGAAGAAGTGCTTTATATGGTTATATTTGTATTCGAGTATAGTTTCTAGTGAAACAAGAGGAATAACTTTTAAGTATGTATATTAATACAGAATAATATTTCTTTGAAGGTAGTGCAAACTGCTAGAGTATGGAATTTCGATAAATTATGTAGTTAAAGCAATTGAAAGCAAAGGATTAAATATAAAGCTTAGTGAGGCTTATATTTTGACTTAAAAATAAAGTCTCAAAGTGAGTGCAATTTATTTATTTAGTTATTCTGATTGAGGACTTGTAATACCCTTAATTTTGGCTAGTGATTAAAATGTAAGTTTTGAATGTTTGGTGGCTAAAGTATACATTTATGAAAATTATGGACCAAAAATGTAATTTTGGAGAAGTTATATATTTTAGTTTGTAAATGAACAGTTTGACCTAAAACAAGAAGTTTTGTGGTATCATATTTTTGGCATGAGATTTGTGTTAAAAGCTATAAAACGTTAAAGTTCGATATAGAAATCGAATAATTGAATCGAATCAGAATTTTACGAAAATTTGAAAGATGTTAGATAATGGTTGGAACTATTATTTCCCTATTTTAGATTAGAGAAAATTAGCGCATAACTGGGTAATTTTCCAGATTTGGTCAAACAGTGAAAATTTTAGTGACTAAAATTGAATTTTTTAAAATTTCATGGACAAAGTAGAACGTCAAAGTCAAGTTTGTTCATCTTTGACTATGGAATATTTTAATGGAATATAATGCATGGCATTTTGTAATTATCAAGATTTATTGATGGTAATTTCAGAATTTCTCATTAAATGAATTGAAAATTTAATTAAGTTAATTAAATGCAAAATGTTCATGAAATTTGCTAGAAATTTCATGACAATTTTTTCTCTCCATCAAGCTTTGGTCGTGAGTCTCCATGGTAAGGTAAGGAAAATTTTCAAGTTCATTTTTAAGCATACATGATTGATTTTTGGATTAAGCTATTAGATAGAGAATTAATCTATATGAATTTCTTTATCATTTGGTATAAATATTACATGGTGAACATGTCTATTTCATGATATTGAAAATTAGGGTTTATGTAGGGTTTATGATTTTGAAAGATTGATAAAAGATTTCTATGTTATTTATGTCGGAGATTAATTTTCATGCATGTGTGATGTTTAAAATCTAGTGTACATCCATATTTGGGTTTTTGAGAACATTGGGACTTTGATGTAATTTGATGTTATTATGATTAGAATAGCATGAACTTGATGTTAGGAGGTTAAATTCATGCTTGAAATTGAATGAAAGTCATACCTAAAGGTACTTGAAATTTTTGACCATATGAATAAATAGAGAACATTTTGGAAATATTTTATAAGGTATAGAAATGATATTAGAAGATTAATTTGATTCAATTTGGAGGCTTGAAATAAAAAAAGGGTCTAATTTCCAAGTTTTGAGAATTGTGGATAGTATTGCATAAATGTGATAGTTGGAGTGTTAATGCTGAATTTTAATATTAGAAATGTTGGAATTTTAAGTTATAAAGTTGGTTGGAACCAAATTGCAAGTTTGGTCAAGTTTAAGGTTGGAAATTTGAGAAGTCCTGAAATTTTAAGGACTTGTTTGTGACTTTGAAAACATGTTGGTATTATTTTGAAATGAGACATAGCAATGCTGGAAATTTTAGTTATATGTTGATTTTTTAGTTTAAATATTGAGTTGTGGTCAAATTTCAAGTTTATCAAATTTGGGTGGTTGAAATTAAAAAGTTAATAAAATTTGGGATAAAATTGTAAGGTTTTGAATTTTAAAGTATTCGTTTGATTATTTTATTAAAGTGCTGGAATTTTTAGTATTTAATGTGAAATTATCATAAAAGTGAAGGGTTATTATGAAATTTAATGGAAAAGTTGAAGGGTTTGATTGTGTAAATGGAAAAAGTTGAAGGGTTGATATAGGAAATAAATATTTATGGAATTTAAGGAATGTTTGGAGAAGTTCAAAATATAGATGGATGTACGATTTAAATTTATATTGATTTAATCATCGATTTTTTCCATCGAATTTTATATTTATGCTTAGATTATGTTAGTTTTATACTATCATATAGTTTGAATATTCTATGGTAGTATATGACGTCTTTAGATCACCGTAAATTTAGTGATCCAAGTAGCACGAAAGGGAAGGAAAAAGTGTGAGATCGAGAAAATTATCTGGAGAAGATTTGATAGCACGGCAAAGGTGAGTGTGTTTAATTTGTATTTATGTTATAGAACAATCATTGGCTTAAGATGAGCTAGTGTCAGAGTTACTATGTTAAGAAGTGACTCCTAACGTTATGTGAATTGTGATTCTAGCGTATAGGTTCATTTATTAAGCTTATAGAATTATGAAACTAAGCTAAGGATGTTAATTAAGGACGTTGTCTAGAAATTTTGATTCGAATTGAAAGTTTAGAAACTCACCATAAATTATATAGAAATGATTAGAAGATGAATTTTATACCGTTGGATTCGTATATCAATCTAGTTTTGTATAAAACAAACATCTAATGATTTCTAGGTGCATACAAAAAGGTATGGATTTTTAATCGAGAATATGTAAGAAAACAAGGAAAAGATTCTGTCTAAAATAACTTCTGTCAGTCAAATTTGAAAATTTGTTATAAATTGTACAAGTTGAAGTAGAAGAAGTTTCTTATATGGTTAGATTTGTATTCAAGAAAACTTTTTCATTGGTTTTAACTGAATAATTTTTAAATATGTAGAATAATACAAAATCTCTTTGAAGGTAGTGCAAACTGCCAGAGCATGAAATTTTGATATAATTGGATAGTTGAACCATTTGAGAACAAATGATTAATTATAAAGATTAGTGAGGCTTATATTTTGATTTATTAACCAAGTGTTAAAGTGAGCGCAATTTATTTATTTAGTTATTTTGATTGAGGACGACTTGTGATAAGTCAACCTCGCATTACTTAAAGTATGTTTTAGCTTAAGAATGAATTATTATTTTCATAATGTTTATATATGTCTTGTGAATGTTTAGAATATGAATTATCCAATTTATGATTATTATGAGAATGATTGGAAAATGATTTTGAGTTGAAATATTGATTTTGAAATAAACACTATATAATCTAAAAGCACATTGTATTGCATTGAGAGTCGAAGGTACATTTGCATGCCATTAAGTGAATACTTATCAGTTATCAGTTATCAATTTCTAGTTACCTATACCGTTGGTGCTCATGTTATGATTGCACTGAAGTGCATCATATGATTCAGTTTCAGTGATGATTGGCATCGTGTTGTGCTAGCGCGACTTTTAATTCCACTCACGTACCTTATATTCTCATATATATGCATTGGCTTAATAAAATGAACATGAAAGTTATGAATAACATTTTAGTTAACAGGAATCATGATATGGTTATTTTATCAGATATTATTATTCAGACTCATTATGAAATTATGAAATTTTTATGATATTTAATATTGATTTACATGATTTTTATAAAATCATGAGATATTGATTTTTAGGTTTTCAGAAGAAAATCGGTTCGAATAGCACAATTTGAAAGTTTAATGTTTTTACCTGAATTACAATTTTAATGTTATATTACTATAGCTATGTTATTGGATCACTAACTTTTACTTAGCGCGTGATCATTTTCATGTGTAGGGTCAAATAAAGTAGAGGACGTGAAGTGAGGAGCTTGCCAATATCTTATGGAAATCAAACCTACCACAGTATTAGTAATACATCTTAACTTTGACTTATTAGTGGCATTTACATTATTTATGTCGGGTTGTTTTATCAGATTTATTTTAAAAAGGGTATATAATAGTAATTTAGGACTGTTCAATTATGGTTAATTTTAGTTGTAGTCGTATTTATGAATGAGAATTATGAATGGTCTTAAAATGGTTTTATATCAAGCAATATTAGGCAGTTGTAAGTAAATATGAAACAACATGGAACTGCCTAATTGATGCATAAATCATTTTTGTTTTGGAATTGTAATACCCCAAATATTAGGCCAGGGACTAAATTGAAAAGAATTAAAATTTTAATATTTATTTGAATAATTGGTAAAAGATGAGAAAATGATTTGGAATAGTGTTTTGAACTAAATTGTAGCAATAAATGAATTAAGAGGGCATTTTGGTCTTTTAAAGGGGAAATGAATTTAATATTCAAATTTTGTAAAGTATTAAAAAAGGGGAAAGGGGATTTAGGTTATGAAAAGGACATCTCTCTTTTCTTCTTCCCGTGGAAATAACTCTCTACCATAGCAAAGGTAAAATTTTAATTGGTTAGTGTTTCCTTTCAATTATGGTTGGTTCTTGCAAACTTAAGTGTTATGTAAGCTTAAGGAAAGGTTATATGAGATTAAAACTATGAAATGGATGAAATATAAGAGACTTAAGAAAATGGGTTTTTAAATGATATGTTGATATATGAGTGTTTATTGATGTTTATTGGTAGAATTGACTTGTCAAAGAGGTAAATGAAATATTAGAAGTATTGGATAGGATTAATAACATACTAGAAAAAGTGGTGTGATTATTAGAATTGAATGTTCTTGGAAGATTTTAGATGTTTTAAGAAACTAAATGAAAGACATATAGTATGGATAGGTAAATAAGAGATTAATAGTATTTTATGGTGTAAACATACCAAAATTTGACCCTATTTGGGTGATAATCGGGCTAAAAATTAGAAATTATGGGCACGGGTATCGATACTGATAGAATAGTACTGATATTATAGGCTTGAAATCAATAAAATTTGTTGAGTAATATCGATACCTATTTAAGTGGTATCGATACCAAGAGGAAAGTATAGATACCATGAGGATGGTATCGATACCATTGATCACAGAATGCAAAAATGGTATTTGTACCGTAATAGAGTATCGATACCATAGTATAGTAGCATCGATACCATGATGGGGGTATCGATACTAGTGAGCCATAAATGTTAAAATATGCTAATATTATTATAAAAGGTTAATAATATGTACTCTTGAATAACATTTGAGTATAATTGTTAGGAAATATACTAACAATTGATATTATGTGTGTCATTATTGGATGCTTGAGTAGATCGAAATCAAGCTTCCGAGTCAAGCAAAACTAAAGACAAAAGCAAAGTACCGGAGTGATCAACTTTGCATTTTGGATATAATAGCATGGGCACTATAGGTATAAACCATAGAATGTATAATGATCAAGAGTTAATTGATATTATGAATAATTATTATAGTAGAAACTGATCTAAAATAAAAGATTAATAGGCCTAACTATGCATTTGATAGAAAGGTATAAACTACGCCAGTTAGATAAAAGGCTAAGTGTCTTTGAGGCCTAGTTGTGCATTTAGAAGAAATGTGTCAATGATGTCAGTAAGATGAACGGTTAAAGAACGTTAGTAAAAGATAAATGGCCTAGCTACGCATCTAGAAGAAAGGTGTCAATAATGCCAGTTAGATGAATGGTTAAAGACTATTGAGTAAAAGATAAATGGCCTAGCTGTGAATTTGGCATAAAGGTGTCAATGATGCCAGTTAGATGAACAGTTAAAGACTGTTGAGTAAAAGATAAATGGCATAGCTGTGCATTTGGCAGAAAGGTGTCAATTATGCCAGTTAGATGAACGGTTAAAGACCGTTAAGTAAAAGATATATGGCCTGGTTGTGTATTTTGAAGAAAGGTATCAATGATGCCAGTTAGATGAAAGGTTAAAGACCGTTGAACAGTTAAAGATAAATGGCCCAGCTGTGCATTTGGAAGAAAGGTTTCAATATTTCCAGTTAGATGAACGATTAAAGATCATTGAGTAAAAGATAAATGCCCTAGCTGTGCATTTGGAACAGAGTTGTCAATGATGCTAGTTAGATGAATGGTTAAAGACCATTGAGTAAAAGATAAATGGCCTAGTTGTGCATTTGGTAGAAAGTTGTCAATTATGCTAGTTAGATGAACAGTTAAAGACCGTTGAGAAAAAGATAAATGGCCTAGCTATGCATTTGGCATAATAGTGTCAATTATGCCAGTTAGATGAACGGTTAAAGACCGTTGAATAAAAAATAAATGGCCTAGCTGTGCATTTAGAAGACAAGTGTCAATCATGCAAATTAGATGAAAGGTTAAATGCGTTTGGGTAAAAGACTAAAGGAATTATAATGCATTTGGATATAAACGATGCAAAAGTGGTATGAATGGATGTCATATAGATATAAAATGTACAAAAATGCATAATTGTTATGAATGGAAGTCATAAAGGGAAAAACATAAATAATACATAATGGGTATGAAAGGATGCCCAAATGAAAATACAAAATGGTGTATTAACAGTAGTTAAGGTGCTACCCATAATGATTATAAAAGATACATGATCAATTAGCACTTTGATGTAATACATGTGTACTATGTTCTAATTTAACGTACACCGGGTAAATAAAGAATAATTTGGGGAAAATATATAGAAGAATAGATAGGTTGGGCCTACTAAGAATAATTTAGATGACTTATTGAAAGAATTATGGTGTAACTGAGAAGGGCTTATCTGGTTCTTATGGATTTTGAAATTTAAAATCGTAATTCAATATTCATAAGATAATTATGTATAAAGTTTGATATCTTTGTAGTATTATGTCTCACTAAGTAAATACTTAACATGTTTTGATTTCACGCATAGGTAAGGCAAAGATTAGTTGCGTAAGGAGTGCAATAGTAGCAATAGCGATCATCAATTAAGGTTGACCCGTCAGTAACGTTAGGACAATCTTATTCCTTTTGAAAACTTAGTTGGCATGTAATGGAACTACATTAAATATTTTGTAATGTATTTAAATTGATAGTTTTAGTATTTTTCTTATATGAATAGCATACTTTGAGGTTGTTAAAAATTGAAACAAAATTTTACGATTTTTGCAAATGAAAAAATATTTTAAAAGCGTGATGTGACATCCATGTCTCGTGTACAAAAAGGTATACGAGAGATGAGTGTTACATTTATTGGTATCAGAACTACAAGTTTAGCCGATTTTTGGTCGAAACAGAGTTCAATTGAAATGAGAAAAAGAAATTACATGCCATTAAGATTGTCAAGGTTACTGATATGGTGTAATTAGAGTGTAATTGATGACACTCCTTAGTAACTGTAATGTTGTTACTATGTATGTTCTAATAGATGTCAGAATCCTCAATTATGGTTTCATCTGAAAATGCTAGTGCTCCTGTACATCAATGGATGTCGGTACCAGAGTATGGAGATTTTATGCAAGCTCTCAATGCTATGTTGACCCGTTTTCAACCTCCTTCGCCTCCTCCTGCTCCTCTAGTACCGAGAATGTTGATCCCAAAAGAGCTAAAGGGCTTGGGAGCTCCAGAGTTCCGAGGATAAGAGGATGAAGGTCCTATGGAGGCAGACTTATGGTTAAATGATGGTATAATAATGCTCGAAAATCTTCATTGTTCAGATCCAAAAAAGTTGGGTGGAGTTGTATCTTTACTTAGAGGATCAGCTCGAGTATGGTGGCCAAATACTACGATGTATGCACCATCGGAGCAAGTGACCTGGCAATTCTTCCTGGAAGAATTTAAGAACAAGTATGTGGTGAACAGTTCAAACATGAAATGATGTTAATGTTCCTGTATTTAAAACAAGGTGATCGAGCAGTACATGAGTACGAGGCTGAGTATAATAAGTTGAGTTCTTTTGCTAAAGAGATATTTCCAAATGATAAGCCCGATGTGATTGGTTTATTGAGGGGTTGAGGCCAAAATTGAAATAAATGATGTTGTCTTTGAGTTTTCCTAACTTACAAGAAGCTATTAACTGAGCTAAAGCTATCGAGAGAGCTTAAGAGAAGATATTAGTAGTGGAACATAGTTTACAGATGGGGAAAAGGGTTGGAACACCTTCAACTCCCCATTATGTTAAGAAAGGAAAGTGCTCAAGTTTGAGAGATACGGATAATAAGGGTTCTGCTGTAATTTCACAGAAATAAAAAAAACTCCTATTCAGTTGCTGCTAGCTTATGTAGAGCAGTTGGAGAAAGAATTGTATGTCAGACCATTGGAAGAGTGCATCATGGAGTATGCAAACTTCTTAGTGGAGCTTGCTTCCAATGTGGCAAGACTAGTCATTTAGCCTAAAATTGTCCAAAGCAATCTAGTGATAATTTAGTGCAATCTGAAATATCTGTGTCAACCTCTAATAGAAATAGAGGAAGTGGTAGATCAAGCCGATGAGATGAATCATTACAGTGATAAGAGACTTGGGGAGTCACCAGAATCTATAATATTACGACCAATGAGGATCGGGATAACTCAGAAAGTTTGACAGGTACTTTTTATCTTTTGATGAACCTGTATTTGTATTAGTTGACCCTTGATCTATGCACTCATACATTAGTACAAGGTTGACTAGAGCTAGAAGAATTCATGTAGAACCAATCTTGAGTAAAATGATAGCCGTAAACCTTAATGGGTCATGGTACAAGTGTGAAGGAAAAGTAGTAAGCAATTAATAAAGATTCCAGGGGCTATGTTATTGGTGAATCTGATGGAATTACCAAATTACGAGTTAAGATCATTGCGTAAAGTGATGTTGATAATGTTTGTGAAGAGAATGATGTCTGGTTAAGGTGATGGATACTCAAATAAGAAAAGTAGGATTGTCTGATAATTTCACAAAATTGGGAAATTAGAGATGTCTTTTTAGATCAATATCTTAGTTTACATCCAGATCGAGAGGTGGAATTCAAACTTGTTGGTTATTAAAGTATTGAACATGTCCCTATGATTTAGTATCAAATGAATCAAGAGGAATTATCTATGTATGATTTAGAGTCAGTAGTAGTAGAGTTGCCTTAAAAGATTTGACGTCATTATCAGTATAGTGAGTGGTACTATAGTGGTGCTAATCACATGAGGCTTAATTACTTGTTGAATTGAAGAGAGTGAACATGAGACAGAAATGATGTGTAGAACCTCTAAAGGCGTATGAAGTGATCATCGATAATATTACAAAGGAAAGACGAAAAATTTATGAATAAGAATGTTGTAAATGGAAAATGAAGAAATTAAGGATTTTTGGAGGTCAGGTTCGACAGATGTTCATAGTATTGTGGGAGACTTTATATGTCTGACACACTATTAGAGGAAAAGTTGAACATCAAGTATTTTCTAAATTTTTTCAATCAATCTTGAATCATGAATAGAAAAATGGGTTTTGGGGAAAATAGAATTCAATTAGAATTGAATTATGAAAAAGAACCAATACAAATCTGGATTAGAGAAATCCAAAAAACACATAATAAAACAATTCATATGGTTAAGGTATTGTGGTAATGCATAAAGTCTTTAAATTCAAGGACGAATTTTCCTAAGGGGAGAATTGTAATACCCCAAATATTAGGTCAGGGACTAAATTAAAAAGAATTAAAATTTGAAGATTTATTTGAATAATTGGTAAAAGATGAGAAAATGATTTGGAATAGTGTTTTGAACTAAATTGTAGCAATAGATGAATTAAGAGGGCATTTTAGTCCTTTAAGGGGAAAATGAATTTAAAATTCATATTCTATAAAGTATTAAAGAAAAAGGGGGGAAAGGGAATTTAGGTTATAAAAAGGCCATCACTCTTTTCTTCTTCCCGTGGAAATAACTCTCCCCCATAGCAAAGGTAAGATTTTAATTGGTTAGTGTTTCCTTTCGATTATGGTTGGTTCTTGCAAACTTAAGTGTTATGTAAGCTTAAGGAAAGATTATATGATTAAGGAAAGATTATATGAGATTAAAACTATTAAATGGAGGAAATATTAGAGATTTAAGAAAATGGGTTTTTAAATGATATGTTGTTATATGAGTGTTTATTTATGTTTATTGGTAGAATTGACTTGTCAAAGAGGTAAATGAAAGATTAGAAGTATTGGATAGGATTAATAACATACTAGAAAAGTGGTTTGATTATTAGAATTGAATGTTCTTGGAAGATTTTAGATGTTTTAAGAAACTAAATGAAAGACAATTAGTATGGATAGGTAAATAAGAGCTTAATAGTATTGTATGATGTAAACATACAGAAATTTGACCCCATTTGGGTGATAATCGGGCTAAAAATTGAAAATTCTAGGCACGGGTATCGGTACTAATAGAACAATATTGATACTATAGGCTTGAAAACAATAGAATTTATTGAGTAGTATCGATACCATGAGGATGGTATCAATACCATTGATCACATAATGTAAAAATGGTATCGGTATCGTAATAGAGTATCGATACCATAGAATAGTAGTATCGATACCATGATGGGGGTGTCGATACTAGTGAGCCAGAAATGTTAAAAATAGGCTAATATTGTTATAGAAGGTTAATAATATGTACTCTTGAATAACTTTTGAGTATAATTGTTAGGAAATATACTAATAATTGATATTGTACGTGTCGTTATTGGATGCTTGAGTAGATCAAAATCAAGCTCCCGAGTCAAGCAAAACTAAAGACAAAGGCAAAGTACTGGAGTGATCAACTTTGCATTTTATATATAACAGCGAGACAATCCATGTGAGTGCATTTAATTATGTACATATATGTTATGGTAGTCATAGTTGAATGATTTATTAATGTAAGTACAGTGATTACCAAATGACATTAAGCGTGAAAAACTTAAGAAATCCATACTAAGTGTATGAATTTCAGTATGGGCACTTTGTGTGCAAAACTAAGAAATTCATACTAAGTGTACGAATTTCCGTATGAGCACTATGTGTTCAAACTAAGAAAATTCATACTAGGTGTATAAATTTTCGTATGGGAAATAAATGTGAAATTATCAGAAGTTCATGATAAGAAGGTGAATTGTCGTATTGGTAATGGTTGAGTAATCCACGTAAATTATAGTAAGATTTTAGGATTATTGCATGGGAACTATAGGTATAAACCATAGAATGTATAATGATTGAAAGAGTTAATTGATATTATGAATAATTATTATAGTAGAAACTGGTCTAAAATAAAAGATTAATAGGTCTAACTGTGCATTTGATAGAAAGGTGTAAATTATGTCAGTTATATGAAAGGCTAAGTGCCTTTGCGGCTAACTGCCTTTGCGGCCTAGCTGTGCATTTGGTAGAAAGGTGTCAATGATGCTAGTTAGATGAACGGTTAAAGATCGTTAACTAAAAGATAAATGGCCTAGTTTTGCATTTGGCATAAAGGTACCAATTATACCAGTTAGATGAAAGGTTAAAGACCGTTGAATAAAAGATAAATGGCCTAGTTGTGCATTTGGCATAAAGGTACCAATTATACCAGTTAGATGAAAGGTTAAAGACCGTTGAATAAAAGATAAATGGCCTAGTTGTGCATTGGCATAAAGGTGTCAATGATGCCAGTTAGATGAACAGTTAAAGATCGTTGAGTAAAAAATAAATGGCCTAGTTGTGCATTTAGCATAAAGGCACCAATTATACCAATTAGATGAAAGGTTAAAGACCGTTGAATAAAAGATAAATGGCCTAGTTGAGCATTGGCAGAAAGGTGTCAATGATGCCAGTTAGATGAACGATTAAAGACCGTTGAGTAAAAGATAAATTGCCTAGCTGTGTATTTGGTAGAAAGGTGTCAATTATACTAGTTAGATGAACGGTTAAAGACCGTTGAGTAAAAGATAAATGGCCTAGTTGTGCATTTGGTAGAAAGGTGTCAATGATACCAGTTAGATGAATGGTTAAAGACCATTGAGTAAAAGATAAATGGCCTAGTTATGCATTGGGAAGAAAGGTGTCAATTATGATAGTTAGATGAACGATTAAAGACTGTTGAGTAAAAGATAAATGGTCTAGTTGTGCATTTGGAAGAGATGTGTCAATTATGCCAATTAAATGAATGGTTAAAGACCGTTGAGTAAAAGATAAATGGCCTAGCTATGCATTTAGCAGACAAATGTCAATCGTGCAAGTTAGATGAAAGGTTAAATGCATTTGGGTAAAAGACTAAAGGAATTATAATGCATTTGGATATAAATGGTGCAGAAGTGGTATGAACGGATGTCATATAGATATAAAATGTACAACAATGCATAATTGGTATGAAGGGAACTCATAAAGGGAAAAACGTAAAAAATACATAATGAGTATGATAGGATGCCCAAATGAAAATACAAAATGGTGTATTAACAGTAGTTAAAGTGCTATCGATAGATAATGATTATAAAAGATGCATGATTAATTGACACTTTGGTGCAATACATGTATAGTATGTTCTAATTTAACGTACACTGAGTAAATAAAGAATAATTTGGGGAAAATATATATATAAGGATAGATAGGCTGGGCCTATTAAGAATAATTTAGATGACTTATTGAAAGAATTATGGAGTAACTGAGAAGGGCTTATCTAGTCCTTATGGATTTTGAAATTTAAAATCGACATTAAGATAATTATGTATAAAGTTTGATATCTTTGCAGTATTATGTCTCACTAAGTAAATACTTAATGTGTGTTGATTTCACACATAGGTAAGGCAAAGATTAGTTGCATAAGGAGTGCAGCAGTAGCAGCAGCGATCATCAATTAAGGTTGACCCGTCAGTAACATTAGGACAATCTTATTCCTTTTGAAAACTTAGTTGGCATATAATGGAACTACATTAAATATTTTGTAATGTTTTGAAATTGATAGTTTTAGTATTTTGCTTATATGAATAGCATACTTTAAGGTTGTTAAAAATTGAAACAAAATTTTACGGTTTTTACAAATGACAAAAATATTTTAAAAGCATGATGTGACATCTGTATCTCATGTACGAAAAGGTATACTGGAGATGGGTGTTACATGAACGATAAATTATCATGTTATGACTATGCATGTTAAAGGAAACATATTTAAAATAGTAAAAAGGGGAATTTTAAACTGAAACAAATTTTTAACCATTTATGTTGGGAAAATATCATATATGTTGATGTGACATCTTTAGCTCGTATTACGAGATGTATATGAGCTATGGGTGTTACAGGACGACTTGTGATAACTAAACCTTGTACTATGTAAAGTATGTTTCTATTTTAAATGCGGATTATTTCCATAATGTTTATATAAAGTTTTATGAATGATTTAGGGTATGAACTGCCTAAGTTTATGTTTTACGATGATGAGTTAAAAATGATTTTGATTTTAAATGTTGATTACTAAACGACTACAATATGATTTAAAGGTCCATTGTATGTTGCATTGAGAGTCGTAGGTACATTTGACATGACATTAAGCAGAGTTTAATCAAGTTAAGTTATGGTACATTCTTGTACATTATGATCTGCACCGTTGGTGCATATGTTATGATTTGCACTTGGAGTGCATCTTATGATGATTATTACTATTGGCACCATGAAGTGCCTAGTGCGCACCTTATTTTCAACTCGCGTACCTTATATTCTCTTACATATTCATTGGGTTATAAAAGTAAATATGAAAGTTATGACAAGTATATGAAAGAAAAGAATATGAAAATGAAATGAAAGTTTTGAAGAATGTTCGAATAAAAAAATATGAATTGTTTATGATATTTGATGTTAATTTACATGATTTTTGATAAAATCATGAGATGATTTTCAGGTTTTCAAGAGGAAAACGGTTTGAATAGCTTGGTTTGAAAATTTTAATGTTTTATTTAAATTATAGTTTTATGTTATAATGCTTTGTGAAATTTATGTTTTATATCACTTTACCTATGTTACACTCACTAAGTTTTTCTTAGCGCGTCGTGATTTTCATGTGTTGGTACAGATAGAGAAAGGAACGTGAAATGAGGAGCCTCTTGAGCCTCGTTTCATAAAATTATTCCTAATATCAATATCAGTAAGATATATTATCTTTGACTTATTAGTGACATGTATATTATATATGTACGTTGCTTTATCTGATTTGTTTTTCAATAGTCTGTAATAGTAAATTAGGGCCATTTTATATTTTAGTTAGTCTAGTTATGTTCGTATTTATGAATGAATAGTTTAGACATAATTATGAGATAATTGGTTTCTCTAATTAAGCAAGTGTTTAGGAAATTTTATATTACTTGTGAAACAACACTAAAATGCCTAATTGTTGCTTAAAATTTTATTCGTTTTGAATTTTCAAATATTGTAATTTTATGATTATACACAATTAATTAAATGGTTTTAAAGTTGATAACGAAATGTTTTAAAATGAAACAAATTTTAAGCGTTTATGATCAGTGAATGTCTGTAATGTTGATGTAACATCTTTAATTCGTATTTCGAGATATATACGGGTTATGAGTGTTACAAAAATCAAATTTTATTTTTAGGCAGTAAAAAGGACGTTCAATATTGTTTCATATCATAAATAATACTGCCTAAATTTAAAAATCCACTAATTAATTTTTAAAACACAATTTGTTTAAATATTATTCAATATTCTACTAATTTCTATATTTAAATATTTGCAATCTAAATAAATCTCATATCAAAGCAACTAAAAACTCTATAATATACATGCCACTATATAATTAATAAGTAACATTGTATGATGTCTGATTTCCTTACCGATTCTGAAGACAGATTTGATTCCTTAGAAATGATGTTGACACATTCTCTATTATACTCACTTGCTTGTACATACGTGTGAAACAACACAGCGCTATGTTTTCACTTAGTGAGGCATTCATTCTAATAAAACATTTCTATAATATTATATAAAAACATAATATAAGTATCATGTATAAAATAAAACTTTGCAAATAAACTTCACTGTAAAACATAAACATCAAACATGTATTGTTCCTTTTTTGTATTGCTCCTTTTTTACCGTTCCTCTTTCTTTCAATTTATTTCCCAATGTATAAGCATGAGAATGTATCAGTAACAGATAACACTTTTAGTGTCAGACATAAGTATAAGTATTGTAGAACACATCATCACTATACTAAATCAGAACCAGATATGATAATTCACGATGTCAAAACATCATGAATTTCATAATGCACATATAGTGCCAGACAGATGTACACGAATGTACTAGATTATTAATTAATAATCAGATATCAATAATCATCCCACCTCATGGCATGCTTATTGTACTACTAACTCTCAAGTCAAATACATTGGCCTTTTATGTAAAATCATATACCATTCACACTTATTCAAAACATCCATCCATACATATATATGTATACACACTCGAATGTAAATAAAATTTATTGAACTGTGTATTGGATAGTTCATGCCCGAAATTATTCAAAAATATATAATAAAATATATTGTTCTCATATAAAATCATTCAAATAGAAATTATCATAATATCGTAAATAAAATTTGTATTGGACAATTTGTACCCAAAACATTCATAAATTGTGTAATAAAATATCATATAAAAATGTATTGGGTAATATATACCGAAAATTTCATTTGAAAACTATTTTTATTAAACAGTATGAAAATAATTTAAAATACGATATAAAATTCATTTCTTTTTAAAATGTTATAGGTTAGCTCATAGCAAGTCATTCACATAGATGCCTCACTAGTGTTCTTTTTTTATGCTATCGCTTTCTCTCTTGAACTTTGTCTTTTCCTTTTTGCTCGCTTTGGTCACGATTTTGATCATAAACTATCTAAAAATTATTTACATGATATATAAAATTTTAAACTTATGTTAGTACTTTAACTAACATAATAAGCTTGCATCTGTATGAAAACTCTAAAAATACGATAATACATATTAGATACTAATTTTCTTTCTATTAATCAGAGTTAACTTTAACTTTTTCAAATTAACCTTTCAAGTCTCTCTAATAATCATTTATTCTCAATAATTCGCTTAAATTTTCAAACTTCCACTTTTAGCCACCAATAAACATTTCTCTACAAGTAATCCAAACATTTCAAAAATATCCAAAATGGTCCTTTAATATTCCACTCAAATTTAATACTTTCAAATCGGTCCCTAAAACTTATATAACTTTCCAAATCAATCCAATTCAACACTTCATTATTCTAACAATAAATTTTCAGCATAGTTCATCAACTTTCCAACAATTGCATCTTAATCCTACAATTTATCAAAGTATGCAAAATGATCCCTATTACTCAACCAATTTCCAAATTGATCCCAAAAACTTTCCAAATCATGTAGAATCATTCTTATATCCAATCTAGGCCCTTAGAATGTTTTTGTATAATTTTCCCAATTATTCAACACCATAGCCGAATATTAAGGGACTTGTTTCCCATAATCTCTAATTTGATTCAAGCTTGAGTTCACCATCTACACATCATTTCCATATCAAAAACTAATTAAATTCAACATTTCTCCATGAATCTCAACCATGGTCGATTACTACTTCATGCAATTCCAATGATTTTCAATCAACTTTTATATTTGGAAATGATTCTGCAACATCTCTAACATCATAATCTAACTTTAGATCATTAAAATTAAACTTCTCCTTCATTCACCATATTCATGAAATCGACAATCCAAAACAATGAGATATTTATATCATCTTGTAGAGAATTTGATGTAGATTATTTTCTATTTCATGTCTTAATCCAAAAACCAACTAAAATGGCTCAAAATTTGAAAAAGAAAATTTTTTTTCTTACCTTAAGGAACCCACGGAAGCAACAAGAAGAAGAGGAGCTTCATGAAATTTCTCCATAAAAATCGAAGCACAAATGGCTTAAAATCCCATTACAATTAATATAAAATTCATTTTAGTCCCAAAAGTCATTTCTACCCTTAATGAATCAAGATATTTACCTTTTGTCATGCTTTTATCCCTTTATTACATCATCAAACTAATATAAAAATTATATTTATTTATTTCCATTTTTGCCCTTGTACTTTTCCAAGATTTCAATTTAGTCACTTTAATTCCACTATTCCACTTTAACATTGAAATTTCACTTAAATTCACCAATCCATGTTAAATTCTACTGATTAAATTTTTATTATGATGATATTTTAATTTTTTATATTTTAAAAATGAATTTTTATTATTAGATTAAATTTTTCTTTAATTTCAACAAATAATTTAAACTTATCTTTTTCACTTATGATGGTATTCATACATATCTTAATATATTTTTAAATGTCACATTTTCAATTGAAAAAATGAGAATAAAAGAAATAAAAAATTTAATGTTTGCCAAATCATAAAATGTCGGCGTAAATGATTTGTCATTAAAAATTACATCAAATTATTTAATAAAATGAATTAAAAAAATTAAAAGTATGTGCTAAAATATATCATATTAATTTTAGTTGAAGTAAACATCCAGTTGGGTGTGTACAAACTTGCTTATCCGGAAGGCGAGGGGAAAACAGTTTACTATCTAATTATTGGAATTCCTTAGAAACCAGAACATTGCAGCCTGTTTAGCTAAGTCAGTAGAGCGCAAGTTTCTTATTATTGTGGTCATGGGTTCAAATCCCATGATGGGCGTGTGTTTAAAATTTTGGCAACGTTTTTTCAGTTCAAACAATTCTTCATAAACAATGGACATTGCCTCATTGCCTTTATACCAGTGGTGTCATCTATTTCAAAACATTAAAGTTCATTTCCCCCCATCAAGAATGGATGACATGTGCATAAAAGGAGAAACACCTAAAACAATTACAATCTATGGATCCACATGTAAAGATGGCAATGGGTCGGGTTTTTGGTCAACTCGATCCAACCTGAAAATTTTATTTCCTCCATCCAACCTGGCCCGAGAAATATATACCCTCCATCTGACTCCGACTCGAATTTTTAAAGTATAAATCCGACCCGGACCAATTTGATCAAATATAAAATAAGGATATAATTTTAAAAAAATTAAGAAAATTACATTATTGTCTCCAAGTCGGATAGGAGGTTTTTCACCCTCCACCCGAACTTTACCCAACCAAACCTCACCCCTTAAAAAATTCGACTCAACCCAAACCCGATTTTAAAAAAAAATCAACCCTATTAAATCATTTCTAGTCAAAACTCGTCAGATTTAAATTAAATTGTCATCTTTATCCATGGTGGAAATCAGATGTGGATCAAAGAATAAAACAATTTCTTTTCTTAAATTTATTCTAAATAAGTTGATAATAATGTTACCTCAATGTACCGGTACATGTGATGAACATTGTAAATTGACTATAAAAGATTCTATATGTATATTACCTTGTAATCCCCAGACTATTAAAAAATATATTTTAAATTGATAAAATCATGTAAACCATGATTTAATTGAGCCTTCTGGGTTTTTATGAATAATACATGTATTAGATGTGTAACCTGAAAATAAATGATATTTCAAATAGATTCAATCAAATGATGGGACTTTATGGGATCCTATATTGACAATAACATAAAATTTATTTTAATATTTTGAATAATGAGATACATCTAACCATATATTATTATCTAAATTATAAAAATATTGTGGTTTGATAACACTATTTTCTGATAATATTAATGTGTTTTTTATCCTTTTATTCGTGATATTGGAGAAGCACAAATAGGAGTGTAATTGTCCCCACATAATCCCCAAACTCCAAATTATGAGGGAAAATAAAAAAGAATTGGATATTTGGAAACGCAATATTTGATTTAAAGGTCAAATAAAATAATTATCATCATTAATTAAGACTAAAATATACATTAATTAAATAAATTTTATTTAAAAATCTTATGTGAATATAAAATAATGATGTAATAAGATTTTTAATTATTTGATAATAAATGTTTATACATCTTATACACACAATACGAGACCTCAGATCGGTGGGATGGAATTACGGGTGCCCAATGAGTTAAGTAGCTCGAACTTGAATAGGTCAAAACTCGATAAAAGCTCGACTAGGGTTAACTCGACTCGAATTTGAGCTCGACTAGATATTTTAACGAGTTGAGTCAAGCAAAGTCCAAATCAACTCGATAAGTTTACGAGCAACTCGTTAAATTTTTTTATAACTTTTTAGTATATTTAAAAGTTATTTCATTCAACAAAATTATTAATTTACTAATAGATAATAAAAAATATGATAAATTATTAATCTATTTTTTAATAAATAATTAAAAATGCTAAATTATTAATTAAAAATTATTATTTTACTACACCCAATAATCAAACTCTAATTATTAATTTAAATATATTTATAGATTGTTATTTTGGTGTTTAGACTTTGAATTTATTTTATACACTCTTTTGAGAATTTTTTGATTAAATTTATTAATTTATGTTTGTATTAAATTATATACAGTATTAGTAAATTTAACTTATAGTTAAAAATAAATGAAAATTTCAGTGAGATTAACAAGTAACAAGGCGAGCAACGAGTTGTGCAAAAACTTTTCTTAACGAGCATGAATCGAGCAAAATTTTAACGAGTTTAACGAGTAAGTCGAGCAAAATTTTAACGAGGTTAATGGGTAACAAATCGAGTCGAGCAATATTTTTTTTATTAATCACAAGTCGAGCATTGTCTCACCGTAGATTGAATTGTGGTGGCTTTGAGCCAACGGATCAACTGTGGACGAATGTGTTGAGTGAGACTGCCATCCTCTCACATTATGGGCACGTGGGGAGAGGGGGGGGGGGAGTTTAACTGCTCCCAACTCCAGAGCTTCCTTCTGCGACCTCCTGTTTTCCTCTGTCAGATTCTCACAGCATCGCCCCAGGAACTCACAGTCAACCTCGGTCTAGGGTATTTATTTTTCGGTATTAACCGACTGAATTGAAATAGATAAGTTAATTCTGTTAGTTATCAAATTAGTTTAATCGGAGAACAATTAATATATTTTTAATATTTGGTTAACGGTTAATTTAATTTTTCGAAATCGATTAATTAACAACTTAACTGAAATTATTAAATATTAAATTTATTAAATAGATATTTTAAACTCAAACTCATTAAGATTTAAGACCAAATTAATTTTTAACCACACTAGACTCTTTAAATTATCAATATGCAATTAAATTTTAACCCAAATAAAAAAAATTCTTCTATAATATTCAAATTAATCTAATTATAAAATTTCTTGGGTTAATTCGGTTAAATGATCGAAGTAATTGAACTTTATTGGGTTCGGTTAATACTTTCAAATAAAAAAATTAGTTCAATTAACGGTTAAAGAAAAAAAGTTTGATTAATTTGATTAATGGAAATTCGATTTGATCCGTGGTTGAATTAACGGTTTGGACACCCCTATTTCTGTTTCCTTCAACTTCGTCCTGCAATCCCAGTAAACAATTCTAGGGGACAATTATTCAATTCGATACAAAAAAATTTGAGTTATTATAATTGATGAGTTCTATCTTATAATTCAAATTTTATTTAAAACTTTTTGAGAGGATGAAATTTATAAAATTCAAATATAATTATTTCAATTTTTTAGAATTAATAGTTAAATTTAATTGTAAATATTTAAAATATTTTAATATATTTTAATTCTAATTTAATGATTTTTTATAATATTATACACATTATATATATCTTCGTATTTTTATATATAATATACAAATATCATGTAAAATAAGAGTCGAGTTTATGAAATTATGGATCGATTTAAATTGAGTCAATTTTTCTTAACTTCAGTTAAATAAAAAATAGTAGAGGATTTCTGTTACCTTGCCCTTCTGTTTTGGAACCACAATTTACTTGTCTGGCTTGTAATCTCATGTCCCAACTTCTTAGCCAAGGCCATCTTTAGTTTCTGCAAACAGTCAAATTTATTAGTAGAAGAGGATTTCTGAAAGCCGAAGAGGTCTAAGCTAATTTAGCCAAATATTATTGTGCAAAGTTAATTAATTTGAAGATAATGTTTTGTCGAAGAGGTAAAAGATTGAATACAACATAAAGTATCCTATTATAAGTGCATATCATTTTGAATTCTAGATATAAAAGGAAAGGAAAAAAGTATAAACAAAATATGTTTTAGTATAAAAACGATAGAGAAGCGACAACGGATGAATGGATGTTGCTCTCGTCGAGGAGTCAAATCTAGAAAATTTTAGACTCGATCAAGGAACGAGGGGAAGATTGGAGATGACGATGTGCGGTAGCTAGAGTTTTGTGGAGTTTAGGGTTTGTTAGGAATTGAGACAATTGAAAGATGAATACAAGAATAGATAAAGATAAAAAAAGACAATGAAAGATAAAGAGAATGAATAAGATAGAATAAAGAGAATGAAATTGAAACAAAGATAAAGAATATAAAAGCATAGAGATAACTTAACCAAAATTAAGGTTTTAGTGATGATGGGCGAGAATGGTGATTAAATGATGATGATAATTGAAGATGGAAATAGATGGATAAGTGTCATATCAAACCCTCTTAGTCGCAATGAAAAGACAAACTCAATAATACGACTCTAATCATCCCTCCTAATCACAATGAATAGGCAAACCAGAGTGTGCAGATCTCTCTCTCAAGAACTCGAAATAACTAAAAGAAAAAAGAAGCTTCAAAGAAACAAGGCAATCAGCTCTTGCAAAAACGATCTCTTGTTGTATTGAATAAAAGAATAAAACATGATGATTACAATGATGGGAGGAGCATCCTTTATATAGGGTGAAGGAGTCCTTGTTGAAGTATGACTAATGCTTTAAAATAATAATAAAAATAACAATGTCCTAATTCCTAATAACAATAAATTAAAGATAATTTTTTTTAACTCTATCTTGATTCCTAATAAAATAATAAATCTAATCCTAAAAGATAATGCATCATCCTATATTAAATTATATTACAAATAATTAAAGAAAATATTAAAAATTTGTGATATTTACAAAATCATGTATTAATCCCATATAGGAATCTCTGCATGCGTTGTCTTCACTAAAATGGAGATATCTTAAGTTCCCAATAGGATTGATGCGATTGAAGAACTGTTGGAAAGCTAAGAGACAACCGATCATAACTTTAGAAGACATGCCGACCAAATATAACACCTTCGGTAGAGCTTTTGAAGGATTACAATTACGTGATCGATTACCATTCGGGCAAGGAAAGCGTCACTGTAGATGCTTTGAGCAGGAAGGTCATAGTAGAGTTGCGAGCCTTACTATCATGTATGAGTTTGACCGATTCAAGTTGTCTTTTTCCTGAGTTGAAGGTTGAACCCGAGTTAGTGAGCGAAATCAAGAGATTGCAGAGTTTGAATGCTCAGCTGAAAACTCGAGTAAAACAAGTTCTCCGAGGTGAACCTCTAGGTTTTGAGTTACGCGATGGGAGCATACTGTACTTCTGAGGATGTTTATATGTATCGATCGACAGACAACTTCGTGACAAGATCCTTTATAAAGTGTATTGTAGTCTCCTCTCCATTCATTCGGGTAGCAACAAGATGTACCAATAGCTCCGACCATTATATTGGTGGTCAAACATGAAGAAAGAAGTGTCCGAATTTGTGGCTAAGTAATCCTGAAGAAACCTGATGTTCTACCTTGACTTGTTGGCATATTAAGCACTTAGCCACAAATTCAGAAACTTTTCTTCTTACCCGACCATCAGTACAATGGTTAGAGCTCTTGGTACATTTTGTTGCTACCCGGATGAATAGAGAGGAGACTACAATACGCTTCATGAAGAATCTTGTCACGAAGTTGTCTGTCGACCGACACTCATAAACATCCTCGAAAGTACAGTATTCTCCCATCGCGTAACTCAAAACCTGAGGCTTCACCTTGGAAAATGTGTTCTACTCAAGTTTTCAATTTAGCATCTGAACTCTGTAATCTCTTGATTTCGCTCACTAACTCGGGTTTGACCCTTAACTCAGCCAAAAAAAACCCCAAATCAATCAAACTCAGGTGTGCTAGTAAGGCTCATAACTCTACTATGGTCTTCCTACTCAAAGCATATGCAACGACATTTACCTTGCTCGGATGGTAATTAATCATGTAATCGTAGTCCTTCGAAAGCTCTACCCACCTACGCTACCTCAAGTTCAGCTCTTTTTGAGTAAGCAGATACTTAAGGCTCTTGTGATCCATAAAGATGTGACACTTCTCCCCGAATAAGTAGTGCCTCCAAATCTTTAAAGTAAAAACCACTGGATCCAGTTCCAAAATGTGTGTAGGGTAGTTTTGTTGTTGAGGTTTCAGCTAACGAGACACATAGGCCACAACTTTCCCTTCATACATCAACACACATCCCAAACCGTTTAGTGATGTATCGCTGAATATAGTAAAGTCTTTATCTAATTTCGATTGTGTAAAAACGGGGGCTTGTATAAGGATTTCCTTAAACTGATCAAAACTTTCTTGGCGATTCTCGTTCCATACAAAAGGAACTCCTTTCTGAAGCAATTTGGCCAACAATGTCACAATCATAGAGAAACCCTTAAGGAAATGATGGCAGTACCTTGCAAGGACTAAGAGATTGTACACCTCAGTGACATTCTTAGGCGGTTATCACTCTAAAACTACCTTAATCTTTTGGGGATCCACTCAAATATCATCAGCTGCTACCATATGACCTAGAAACACCACTTTGGTTAACCATAATTCATACTTCCCAAGTTTGGCATACATTTGATGCTCTCTAAACATCTGTAAAATGATACAGAGGTACTGAGCATACTCTTCCTCGGACCAAGATCAAACCAGAATGTCATCAATGAAGACCACCACAAACTGATCCAAGTATGATGGAAAACACGTTCATTAAATCCATGAATGTTGCCAAGGCATTGGTGAGTCCGAACAACATCACGAGAAACTCATAATGGTCGTACTTTATCCTGAAAGCGGTTTTGGAGATATCGATATCCTTGACTTTCAACTGATAATACCATGACCTCAAATCAATCTTGGAGAACACACATACACCCTTAAGCTGGTTGAACATATCATCAATCCAAAGGAGAGGGTAGCAATTCTTGATAGTCAAATTGTTCAATTACCGGTAGTCGATGCACAACCTCATCAACCCATCATTTTTCTTAACAAAAAAGACTGATGTTTCCCAAGATGAAACGATCAGTCAAATAAAACCCCTTTCAAGTAAAACTTGAATCTTGTTCTTTAACTCTTTCAACTCCATTGTTGCGATACGATAGGGTGTAATGGACACCAGAGTCGAACCTCGCAAGACTTCTATGCTGAATTTGACCTCACGGTTAGGCAGTAACCCTGGCAAATCTTCTAGGAATATGTTGGAGAATTCTCAAGTGGCACAGATATCTTCAATCATCGGGACAGAAACTTGCGTATACACAAGATGAGCCAAGAAGGCCTAATACCCCTGACTCAACAACCTCTAATCCCTTAATCACCGAAACGACTTTGGTAATGCAACCCGAACTCCCACTAGTCATCACTACTTTAGTCCCATCATCATTGCAAAGTTTGAGTTGTCTTTCCTTTCACCTCAAACTTGCATTGTGCTCGGAGAGCTAATCAATGCCTAATATCACATCGAACTCGCGAAACGGAAGCTCCATCAAATTGGCTAAGAATAATACACTGGAGCTCTACGGGGTAACAACGGTGAACATTTTCAACCATATCGTTTAATCATATGAGACTAAACACTCTAACACCTGTTTCTAAATCCTCGGCTAAAATATTCCTCTCTCAGACCAAGTCATAACAAACATAGGAGTGGGTGGAACCTGGATATACCAATGCAGTAACAGGAATAGAGAAAATCATAAAGATACTTAAAATCATATCAACAACATCGCAATCCTCCTGGGCACACATGGCATACTGGCACGAGGCTACTATGGGCTCCTAGACAGCCTCGGATCTGGCGATACCCCTACTATACAACCTTAAAGCGGATCCGCCACCCTTGGAGGACCCTCGACCACGCTGAATGGATGACGCAGATCTCTGAGATGATGCGGGGATGAACTCTGAGCTCGAGGTCAGTCTTGGACAAAATGGTCTAAAGACACACAGCTGAAGCAACCTCCAGTAACTCGGTAACACTCTCCCGAATGCCTACGGCCACAAGTTACGCACACTGGGTAAGCTGGTGTACACTCAGACCTACTAGAACTCGAACCACCAGCTGATGATAAAGGCCTCCTACGGGAGTCAGATCTACCTCCACGGTCTAATCACTAAGATGCCTCTTTAGACGGCTCAACTGACGGTCTCCCTGAACTCTATGGGCTACAAACTATGTCTAAATATCCAAGTGGAGGCCTTCCCTAAACCTCTAAAAATGGTAAGCCTCGGTCGAAATGAGCTTTGGCACATACTTACTTAACCGAAGAAATTTTTTATTCTTCTCAAGTATGGTCTTGTCACCATGCATCAGATGTAGAAACTGATTCCTAAGATCATCGGTATGGGACTCCCCAATATAATTCTCCCTTAACTCCATTAAGAAGAGCTCATAAGCGGGTATCTTTAGTTCCATCGCCATCTCAGCAGTCTCCCACCAATAAATCATGTCACCCTTCAGAAAGGCATTAACATACTCAAGCTTTCCCTCGGGAGTGAGGTCCAACTAACATAACGTTCAGAGTGTCTCCTTGAGCCGCTAGTCTGTAGAGATGGGATCGTTGTCCATAGATCCATAGAAGTAAGTCGTCATGTACCTACGAAGCCTCTCCACAGAGAACTTTTGAGGTACCACAGTAGGTTGAACCGGGGGTACAAGTGGGAGAGGTGGTATAGTGGATATATTCATAATAGAGAGGACTATCTGCCTAAGGGTCGAGATCAGATCAGAATAAAAGGTTACCTCGTCAACACCAGCGTGCTCAGGTATCTCTTGCTCAGAGTCCGAGGCATACTCATCGTCGAAATCTCAGGCCAAGGAGGCACGAATCTCCTCCTTTCCCTTATGACTAGGGATCATATTGCCAGTCATAATTGATTCTTGAAACTAAAAGGAAAAACATGTTACTATCGCTATTCCAGAATCTTAACAATTCTTGACACTTTAGGGGTATGTACTCACACAGACACTTAATGACTCTGACCCATAGGTCCTAGGAATAACTAAATCTGGAAGCTTGATACCACTAAATGTAACACCCTATTCCAGTCTGACCCGAAGATCCTTGAATTATGATGTCACACAAAACCACCAAAATGGTCAACTCGAAAAATTTCTTTTCAAAACATTGATAAATATCAAAATCATTCATCCATCATAACAGTGGAATTTAAATAAAAGTTTACAAAGTGCAGGAGTCCCCCAAAATATATACAATAGGAGTATAATGTTTAAATTAAAATAGAAATATAGTTATGAATCGAATAATACAAGGTCAATATAGAATACATGCCCACTAAAATATACTCAAGTCATACTCGGCAAATCGTCTTATATGGAATGTACTGATGTGATAGGCTCATCAACAATCCTTCTACTAACATGTGCATGGAAACACATTCCATATGTCGAGCTCACAAGCACAGTGCCACAATAATAACTATACAATACTACATGCATTCATTACATGAACATGCCAATGTGTAAAGTCATAAACATGCATAAGTACATAACAAACACGAGATAGGTCAAGTGGTGTGGTCAAAGGAATTCATTTGCATCTAGGACACACTACCCTATCTAGAACGTGATAGCTTCGGGATAAGAACCAGAATTGAACATGCATCGAAAGCTCACATCCTGAACCTAGTCGAGCATGAGGTATGATTTTGGAATTTATGTACATAAGAATTCGTATAGGTATGACCCGAAATTTATGTGCATCATATGAGTACCATCAAACAATATCTAGATACCTACAAATAAATGACGAGAATCATAATGCTAGAGTAACTCGGGTGTCCAAATCGTTTCTCAAGTATCAAACAAAGGCAAGTCTTATTTCATCCTATCTTGCTCGATTTCTAGGTGAAAAATTAGTTAACTTGTTTGTTTTCACTTGCATTGAATACTTGAGGCACAAACTCATAACACCTAATCCCGAACACCCAAACCGATTGAACCAAAATTGTCAAAAATCACTGTGGGCATCGATATTGTGCCAGTAGCATCGATACTAACCCCTTGGTGAGTATCGATACCAAAATTAGCTTCGATGTTTTAAAAAAAATACCTTGGTATCGATAATCATCTAGGGATTATTGATACTCTACCATGGGTATCGATACTCCCATGAGTATCGATGCCAAATTTAGCTTCGATGTTTTCAAAAATATCCCAGTATCGATAATGACCCTCTAAGTGTCAATATTGGACCCCTAGTATCGATACTCCTTGACAAAGTATCGATATTGCCCTTATAAATTGCTTGGTTTTTACCATTCAAGAAGAACAATATTAGTAATGTTCTTCCAATACCAATACTGACGAACCTGGGTGTTCTGTTTTGAACACGAAATCAAACCCAAACCTCACCATTTCACTCCTCTAAGACTATTAAACGTTTTTAAAGTCTTATTTGGTGTCTTAGAGGCCAAAAGGTACCAATTTTCATGCTTCCAAACATCAAATATGAAAGTTACCATGGTTTTACATGTGGTATGGACAAGTTAGAAACATGTTACCTTGAAGTTAGGTGACTGAAAAATGTTCTCAAATCACCTAAGGACCAACTTTTCCTTGCCTCTAGCCTTTGAGCTTTCCCCTTGCTCTTGCACTAATCAAAACAAGTTTAATGAATTGTTATCTCATTTTAAGCCATAGGAAGAAGCTTAAAACATTTCCTTAACACTCAAATCCCATAAAACCATCATGAACTCAAGGTTCCATAAACCCCCACTTAAACCCATTTTTGGGAAACTAATCTAAATCTTACAAAAGAGGGTTTAATTGAAAATTTAGGAGATGAAGGTTGCAGTTTTTACCTTGGAAGCTCTAATGGATGCTTGGAACTCTCAAAGTTTCCTACTTTAGCTAGGTTCTTGAAGAGGAAGGGAGACAATAATGGAGAGGAAGAAGACAAGCTTATGGGACAAAGAGATGAAATGGCTCAGACGTGATATCATCCCAAATTAATGGGAATCATCTTTGATTCAAATAAATGGGCTAATTACTCCCCTAGTCCCCCCACATTTGAGTCCATATTAAAAACACCTTTTTTAAAGCTTGTTGGGCTCATCACAAGCCTAAATCAAATCAAATTAGGTCTGAAGCTTCATAAACTAGGGGAAATTATTGTAAGGCCCAATCTAAATAAACCCGAGACTCCTAACCCGTATTTCGAGACGTTACAAAATAACATCAGGATCCCACTCAAAAAGCAGTCGCAAGTCTGCTGCTCTGTTGTTGTTCTTTTCCAAGGCTTGGTCGTGCGGATCAATTAGAAGCATTAGTTCGTCTTCCTTTGATGTGAGCATTGTAATGCATGTATCATCCTCCCTCTCTTCAAAAGGATTCGACCTCGAATCTGAAACATCAAAGGGAGAAACATTAGGATCTTTAAAAGGTTAATTCACTTATTCTTACCGAATAGATATGATTTGAATCTTCGAGACTTTGTTCTTCTAATGGGTTCGAGTATAAACATTAGTCCAAAGAAGCATGTGTTGTCATTCTTATGGACTCTAGTACATGTATCAAAAACATGCAAACAAATTGGTGACTATGCAAATCAAATAAACTTTTTAATAGCTTTTGTTTTTAGGCTTTGTAACTAATAATTGTTTATTCTTCATAGCATGTTGATGAATTTATATTTGTTTTCGAGGCTAAAAATATATAAAGAATGAAGCTTTTAGTGTTGAGCACACTTAATTGGAGAATGCCAGCAATCACGTCATTCTTCTACATAGATCCTTTCCTTTACAAGCTGAATGATAATAAAATCTCACTAAAGAGTTGAATACAATAAAAAGTTTCAAAATTTCTTTGTTCTTCACAGTGATAGAACAATATATTTACTATTTTTTATGAGAGAAAACTGATGAAGTGGATGGGAATTGAATACAATGAAAGCAATGTCTTATTTTTCAGTTAAACAATTTTAGCTTTCTAAAATTTGATCCATTGTTGTTTCTCTTATTTTTTTTAGATTCTCGACCTTTATTTTCTCAATGTTTAATTTGGTGAAATTATATGAGATGATGGGGATAATATAGTTCAAATTGGTTCATATTTTAATTTTTTCTTATCATATCTTTGATCAATGTATTTATGATTATTTTCAATTCTTATTTTTTTTTAATTTCCTGAATTTTATTACTTAAAAGCATATTTTTCGAAAAATGAGATAACATACTACAAAAAAAAAAAAAATAGGAATAGCTTCATAATTAATAAAAACAATGTATTTTCAATGCAATCAAAGTAAAGTTATTCATATTATTTATAATTATAAAAATTCAATAACATAAAATTTTAATAATAACAAAATTAACTAAATAAAAAATCAAAGATAAAAAATTAATAAAATTTATAATGTGTGTATTTTCACTAAAAACATATTTCAAAATTTTTTTTCAGGAACAATTACTAGACAACGGAAAATGAATTATACAATATCATCCAAACATCAGAGAATACTTTCTGGAATCTATTTTCCAGAAATTTTAATTCATTTCCAAAAAACCAATTACATTGAAACAATCAGTCCCTTAATGTTTGTTCATTTATGAACAAACAAGTTCTTTTAATTGCTCGTTTACCTTTTTTATATTTTAAATATTGGTGAATGTAGGGAGTAGATTGAACACATAGTGAAATTTGGAGTTTAAAAGATTGTATTTGTTGTTGTTGTGGATGTTATATAAGATTTATTTAGTTGATTTTGCTTAATTTAAGAATATATACATAAACATGTTCGCGAACGCTAAACGAACATTTTTATGAATGCTAAACAAACGAACATGAATAGATATTAAAATTTTAAACGAACCCGAATCCAAATATACCTTTAAACATAAACAAATGAACAAAAATACAACCTTATTCGTTCAAGCTCGGTTGATTTGCTCCCCTATATATAACACGTGAATAGAGAGTTTTTCCTTCTGTTGGATATGGAATTCAGATTTAGAGCTACAGCTACCACAACACAATAAATAACATAAAAATGAAATGCGTAATTTCAGAGTACCCTATAATCCTAAATTATAAGTAAGGATGGCAACGAGCCGGGTTCGGGCCGGGTATTGATCCCCGTCCCCATCCCCGTACCCATCCCCGCTTAAAAAACTGCGGGGATTTAAACGGCGATCCCCATCGGTAATCGGTGAAAACCACGGGGAAACGGGTATCCTCGTTTATTACAAACGGTTATTTAAACCGGTATCGGGCCATATATAGGGCCGGGTATATATTAAATATATAAATATTTTAATTTAAATTAAATTTATTAATATTATATATATATATATAATTATTATTATTATTTTTAATATTTATCAGGTCGGATAATCGGGTAATTCAGGAGGGGTTTACCGTCCCCGTCCCCGTTAACATCCCCAAACCCAACCTATTTAATTCGGTTTTCAATTTTCTATGTCGGGTTCGAGTATTTTTGCCTTCCCTAATTATAAGACGTAATTTCCAGAATAAAGCATTACTAATAATGGAAATCGATTTTAGTACGAGACAAATTCAGAATCGTCTTAATCAACGAAAAACTTGACAATTAAAAGGAAAATGGTTGACGTATTTCTTAATCTCAAGTTAAATATTAAAAAATCGACCCTAAACACAAATTGTAAATAATTTTTATCAGAAAATTGCATGAGTAAAAGTGGGAAAGTGGCTTTTCATTTTATTTTTTAAAAATATTTTATGTATATAACCCTAGTAATACAGTTTTTTATATATTGATTTGTTTTTTTTTTTTGAATTAGTGTTTAATTATTTAGTGCCACTAATTATTAAAAAAATTAATAGAATTATATTTTTTTCATATTCATGATGTGGATAAATAAATATATTTTATGTGAAAATATAAATATTAAAAAAATAGAAACCAACGAATAATCATAGGTGGAATTATAAATGAAAGTGTATAGCAAATTATCAATCTTATATTTAAATTTGAAGAAAAATGACTTGTAATAAATTAATATTTATAAAAAAATAAATTTTTTCCCTGATATCTAATCAACCCAAGATACTAAGTAAATCAAGAAATATTTAACTCTATTTTTTAGAAAATAAACAAATATAAAAATAGATTCTCTAAAATCTTATCTTGGATATTGTTGAAACATAAGTGCATAAGTATGAAAAGGAAAAAGAACTAGCGTTAGAGAATACGTGTAATTATTAAAGAATGATAGGTTACCTAAACCAGTGTGTTAGGATTTTTAAGTTTCGTATAAATTTTATATTATTTAAAAAATTAAAAATATGCTTGTATGAAGTTTCTTGCATTCGTGGGCATTTTTTTCTGAAATTATGTAGATAAGACAAAAGACACTAATAACAAGCAGTTATATGAGGTGGTAAGTTCTTGTAGAGCCTTTGAAGTAATCCTTAAGGAAGGAAAACTTGAAAAAGAAGAAATTGCATTTGCTGTTGCCACTGTGAATTCATCCTTGGAAAAACTAGATGATGAGATCATACTCCTTATACAATGTATCACAATCATTCACGAACCAAATTACCTCAGTGATTAAAAACATTGTTATTCTTGAAAATCACGAATTTGAACATCACCAATTGTAAGAGTGATTAAACATTTATTGTCAACTAATTAAAAGTATGTAGAATATATACTATTTGTAATCACCTTTAACTTACTAAAATTAATCTAAATCATGATTTTCAAAAATTCTCAAAAGGGAGTACAATGACCAGTTGGTTACGACCACAAACCTAAAACAAAACATTAAATGGCATGAAAGCAAGTGCTACAAACATATACGGATATAAAATTTTATGTTAGAATACAAATTTATAAAATTTTAATGGAAAATCAACTTATAAAATTTTAAGAGATAAAAACTGAATTTTAATAAAAAATAAAAACATTTAAAATATATAAAAATCTAAATTTTTTAAGGACTACTGTCCCACCTATTCCTCTAGATCCATCCCTTTATGTGGACACATTCAAAGGCTGATGAAGAGGATCAAATTGACAACTATATTGAATATGCAGCGGCAGTTGCATCTCATGCTGCCACTTAATGCATGAGAAATAAAGAACAAAAGAAAAAGCAATGATGGCAGTAATAATACGCTTGTAATTTACCAACAATTAAGGCATCAAAAAAGAGGCTTCTTGACAGCAAACAAAAATAGAATTGTAACTTGACTCAAAAAAATTTAAAACTAGATTCAACTCGATTTGAAAACTAATGAGCGTAAAATTATCAAAGTCGACTCGAATTAAAAAAAATAAAACTAAACTCAACTGGAAAGATTAAAATTTTCAAACTCGACTCAATCAAAATTAAAACTCAACTCCAACTCAAAAAAACTACAACTCCAAACATTCTCAAACTTAATTCATGGAAGCTCGAACTCGAGTTCAAACATGAACTTTAAGCACATGAAAACCTTATATTGTATTTTAAAAACAACATATAAATATTAATATTATTCATAATTTAATTTAAAATTTTAATATATTATTTTTTTAAGTTACTTGCGGCTCGTTATGAACTCAAGCTTATTCAATTCATGTGTTGATTGAACTTTGACTAAATCAAACTCGAATAGTTCACTATTTATCTCATCTATTTACAGCCCTACACACAACAATTCAATGCCAAATCATACAAAAAAAAAAGTGTTAAAATCTTATCAGCTCTGAGTACTTGTTATTTCAGCAAAGCAGTTAGGCAGATAGATATGTTCAAAAACGGCATTTACAGGGAAAAATGAGCCTGCTTCAAGTAAAATTGCAAATAGCATTAACTTTTTTTTATGTCAGTGGGGCTTAGAAGAAATCATTAGCTCCAAGTTACCCCAATGACTATTTGTAAAAAAAGGACGGAAAAGAACCTAAATTATACAGCAACAACAACAAACATTTCCCCATGCTATATGGATCGATGAAAACATGAATAGCTCCTGGTGAAGCTGATATGTACCGAGGAATGACTCTACCAGTTAAGGAATTCAGTACCCTCAATAATAAACTTAAGTATCCGTTTACGGATCGGAATTCGACTAAGGAGCTCGAAACTCCGGTCCCCACCGATATAGGGAAGCCTGACAAACATTGTAAGCAATCAACAAATCAGAAAGATCTACAACACCGTGACAAAATATCCCAGAATCCATATTTATGTTCATATTTGATGTCTTCAATGATTTACATCTCTAACCCTATTCGACCCTTTGCATCAACACGAAATAATTGACATGACAGAAATTAAATATCTTATCATTTTCTTCCTTCACAACCATCACATTACCATTATACCCAAAAAAAAAATTTAGTTCTCAATGTACAAAATACCCTACCAAGCTCCAAGATTTCCAAATTCACTAATACCATAATCATCCCCTGCAAACACTACGGCCAAACTATTTTACCATCTAAAACAACAATAAAAGTTTAAAGGGCACAAACTTAAAGAAGCTTAGAGACAACCTTTTGTATATGGGAATCCGTTAAGCATCTAAAAGCAAATCTATTTCTGCAAATTTAGGTAAGAAAATTTCAATGACGAGCTAAGAAAATCGTAATTGTAAACAAGTCAAAATGAAAATTTAGGTAAAGAAACTAACTTTAACGGGAGCATCAGCAACACGGTAAGCATCAGCCGTAGTACCAACCAACCATAAACCGGGGAAAACATTCTGAGAATCCAAACAGAAGGAAGAAAAAGATGAAATTTTTATGAGGAAAATTATGAAAAACGAAAACTTGTACAGATAAATACTTACATCAAGCTGTTTCTGAATGTTCTTAGGCCTTTTCTTTGGCCTTCTAGTAGGTCTTGATCCTGTTATCACAAAGATGTCTTCTTCAATCTCTTCTTTAGATAAAGCTATCCAAAACTTCCGTTTCTCTTTCTTTTCTGAAACCCCTCCGTTCTCAGCCAAACCTCTTAATCGCATCGACTTCGGAACCGCCGTTTCACTCATCTTTTCCGTCACCGATATCACTACTTCCGCCGACGTCTCCACCGCCGCCTTCCGAGGCCTCAATTTCCACGGTCTCTGCACCGCTTCCTCCTCCTCCTCATCTTCTTCTCCATCTTTGTTTCCTTGTGGCTTTGATAACTCTTCTTCGCGAAGGCTTTGTTTGATGGGCCTCGCTGGGGAAGGAAAGGATAAGCGGTGAATGCGAGTGGAGCGTGATCCCACACGCGTCGGTCGAAGACGGTCGTGGTCGGAGTCGGATTCGGAAGAACGGCGGCGGTCGGCGCTATCGTTCGAAGAACTGCCACCTCCATGGGTCCCCCACTTGAGAAACGGAAAGTTGAAGTTGTGTAAAGGCTGAGACTTTACTGGTGCAGTAGCCATCGAAAATAGCAAAACGGAAACGAACAAAGGAAACAACTAGGCATAAACCTCGATACTTCTTAAAAGATAATAAATTGAGAAGTGAAACAGAACGCCGTGGAGAAAGTAGCTGAGTGAACGAAGAGCAGCTGAGGAAGAAGAAGAGAAAAAATATCAAATATGTTTGTTGAAGAAAATAAGCTCTATTCTTTTCCGTAAGCCCATCATACCGATTTACCTAAATACTATAGAAGGAATAGCGAGATCAATCTAAATTACCTAAATAACACCCTAAAATATTATGGATGCACTTGATCCACGAAATAAAAGATTATTAGTGGAAATAAAAGATTATCAGATAATAGGATTATTGAGAATGTTGTATATTGTGTTTGATTGATTTAGCAGGAATGTAATATTACCGTGTTTAGTTAAAAAATAAAAGATTACTGAAATGTATATTTAACCAAATTGTCCTTATTATATATTTGTTTTTTTAACCAGTTGAATTCTACTATAATATTACTATAAGATATTTATATATTCTAACCCCTGAACTTCATATAAAATTTTAATTATATATTTTTTTGTAAATCTAAAATAGTTTAAGGATAAATTTGTAATTTAACATTCGTAGAATTTTTATTATTCAATGACATAAAAAGGATATTCTTGAGGAAATTTTTTTTAAAGGCATTTTAGTCTAAAACGTCGGTAATCCGACAATACCTAAGGTAAGAGGGTAATGACATTCCCGGTAATATACCTAAAAAAATCCACTGTTTGTAATAAAATATTATCGGGAATAAGATTACCGGCCAACCAAACGGGAGAATGTGGATTACATTCCCCCGATAATCCCACATTCCCCAAACGAAACAACCCCTAAGAGTATATTCTAAATTTTACCACTCAATTTTATGTTTACTTTTATTTTAATTATTAAAATTTAAATTTTTTAATTTAATCATTTAAATCTTTTTAATTTCTTTTATTTTGATCATCTCGTAACTATGGCATGAAAGATGCAACCAAAACAATATCATTTTGATTCTTTTAGTAAATCTAAGGTAAATACAAGATAGTATTTGTTCGAAGATTCTCAACTAATTGATAATAAACACTCATACAGCTATCGGTGCTCGAAACTGACACCTCTAATAAATATCAAGTCCCTTAACCATTGAGGTCAATTGGTTCGTGTCATTTTGAAGAGGTTGAATTGACTTCAAAATAACATCGTTTAAAGTATAAAATCTTTTTTTTTTTTCATTTTCCCCTTCTTTCTTTCTCCCATTCCTGTCAAACTATTCAGATTTTGACCATCTCTTGTCATGATCGATTATCATGTTAGCCATTATCGATCATCCTTAACAACGACTGATGAATTCTAAATTTTTTCACCGAACTAGTTTCACCATTCTAAACTTGAATATTTTTTTTAACAAAAAAATACTAAAAATATACAAAACTAGCATTGAATGCTTTGGTTTCTTGTTTTTCAATTGTTTTCTCGTATCGTTGAATATAAACCTGTTAAGTTTCAGATAACCAAGGAAAACTAGGAATAGAAAAATATTGCTGAATTTTATATATGTCATGAGCTTACAACTCAAAGGTATTTATATAGTTCAGAATAAACTAATTAGCCTGCTAACGAACTCAACAACATTTAACTAACCATCTAATTACCTATAACTAGTTAACACTCTCCCTCAAGCTATATGGTGAAAGACATCTTTAACCCTTAACTTGGACGAAAGATATTCATGTTGTCGAATGTCTAAACCCTTTTGTCAAAATATATGTTAACAGTTCAGAAGTAGGCATATACTCGATTTTAATCAGTCCTTCTTATATTTTCTCCCGAACTAAGTGGCAATAAATTTCAATGTGCTTAGCACTCTCGTGGAAAATAGGATCGAAAACTATTTGCATTGGCGCCCTGTTGTCACAAAACAATTTGACTGGATCAGTTCTAAAAACACCAAAATCTGCCATCAACCCCTTTAACCATACAATCTCAGCCACATCCACAACCATGTTTCTATACTCTGCCTCTAGCGACGATCGAGCTAATGTGATTTTCTTTTTGGATTTCTATGAAATTAAGGAATCTCCTAGCTTAATGGAAAAACATGTAACACCTTAATCCAGTCTGACCCAAAGAATCGAAGGATTAAAGTGTCATATGGGACCAACGAAGTGGCTAACCCAAAAAAGTTCTTTTAAATCGATTGTAAAATATCATATAAAATCATCCATAGTAAAACAAAATGAAAACATAATAATATGAGTTTACTAAATATGGGGTGCTCGCAAAACATCCAAAATACAAATAATGGGTTATTAATGTGGCACTGAGCTCATAAGCTTAGTGTTCAGAATGTGTTTCTATGAGTGTTCGTGGAGCGTTATCGTCACCAGATATTCTAGATCAGCCGAGGCTTTAGAGTGCGTCTTGATTTGTATTAGAGGGCATGTACTATTTATAGACCATTTGTATTCAATCGTAAGTCTATTTTGATTAAACTCATTATTTGTATTTTGGATATTTTGGGAGCTACCCCATAGTTAGTAAACTTAGATTATTATGTTTCTATTTTGTTTTACTATGGATGATTTTATATGATATTTTACAATTGATTTAAAAGAAAATTTTTGGGTTAGCCACTTCAGTGGTTCCATGTGAAACTTTAATCCTTTGATTCTTCAGGTTGGACTGTATTAGGGTGTTACATTTAATGTATTAGAACATCAGGTTTAGTTGTTCCTAGGACCCGTGAGTTGGAGTAAGTTAATGTCTATATATGTACATGCTTCTAGAGAGTCAATAGTACTTTAATAACTAGAATGACGATAATAACCTCTATTTCTTTCTAAATTTCAAGAAAACCCCATGGTGGACAACGTAGTATATAGTCAGGATAGTAGAGACGAGAGTTATGCCTCTTTAGCAACATATACCGATGATGAATTTGTCCTAGATATTGAGTAGTACGTAGGATAGGGGTCGATGAGGTGATCTTTTTAAGGTACCTGACCTCAGCACTTAGGCAGATTATCAAAGCCATACCCAGTGCCTCAGTTGCACTACCTCCCCACTAGCACCTCTAGTCTAGCCCGCCGTAGTATTTCAAAAGTCCTAGTAGAGAGGCTTTGTAGATATAAGACCATTGAATTCTATGATTTCAGGGATGACGACCCCATCGTAACAAATTAATGGCTTTGAGAGACGCTCTGCACGTTCCGCAAGCTGCACCTTACCCCCAAGGTAAGATTGATTGTGTCACTACCCTACTCAAGGGTGATACTATAGGTTTGTAGGAGACCATAGAGATGGAACTGGAGCCAGAGAAGCCATCTTGGGAGTAATTCATATCAAAGTTTCGTCAGTAATACATTAGAGAGGCTCACTTCGACGATATGAGGGAGTAATTTTTGCACTTTTCTCAAGGGGATCGGTTAGTGAGGCAGAATAAGCAGGGGTCCCTCAGACTAAGTAAGTATCCTCTAGAGTTGGTTTCGATAGAGGACCACCGTTGTCATAGATTCAGGGAAGGCCTACACCTTGACATCATGTCACACCTTGCAGCCAACCCTCCAAGGGTCTTAGTTAAGTTATCCTTCCATCCAAATGAGTTCGAGAGAGTCCTGAGTAGGAGGGCCAAACAATCGTGCGAGGTTCTAGGGTAGTCTATGAGAGCCACTAAGCCAGCGAGGTCATTACAAACCTCAGCCAAGAGGGATAAGGACAGTCAGGGTTCATTGAGACTCCTAACAGTGCACTCGATGAGAGATGGATAGAGTTCGGATCGTAAAGGCAGGTTTGAGCCTCATAGGAGACCCTTGGCGTTAGTCACTAGGGCAAGTTCTAGTGATCCGACACACTTTGGTCAATGGCGGTTGTGGTTGGAGTCAGATTCTGAAGAACGATGATGGTCGGCGCTACCGTTCGAAGAACTGCCATATTCATGGGTCCTCCACTGGAGAAATGGAAAGTTGAAGTTGTGTAAAGGCTGAAATTTATTGGTGCAGTAGCAATTGAAAATAGTAAAAAATAAATGAACAAAGGAAAAAAACTAGGCATAAACGACAATACTTCTTAAAAGATAATAAATTGAGAAACAAAACGCGGTTAAGAAAGTGGCTGAGTGAAGGAAGAGCAGCCAATGAAGATAAGAGAAAAATATCAAATATGTTTGTCGAAGAAAATAAGATCTCTTATTTTCTATAGGTCCACTATAATGATTTACCTATATATTATAGAAGGAATAGCGTGATCACCCTAAATTACCAAAATAACACCCTATAACTACTAAGAGTATATTCTAAATTTTACCACTCAATTTTATGTTTACTTCTATTGTAACTATTAAAATTTTAAATTTAAAAATTTTAAATTATTCATTTAATTTTTTAATTACTCTTATTTTTATCATCCCGTAATTATGACATGAAAGATGCAACCAAAACAACATCATTTGAAAAGTTTTTTTTGATAAATCTGGGATGAATACAAGATAGTATTTATTCAAATATTCTCAACTAATTGATAATAACTCTCATACACCTATCGGTGCTCAAACCTGACACCTCTAAAAAAGAACAAGTCCCTTAACTACTGAGGTCACTTGGTTTATGTCATTTTGAAAAGGTTAAATTGACTTCAAAATAACATTGTTTTAAGTATAAAATCTTTTTCTTTATTTTTCATTTTTTTCTCTTATTCCTATCAAAATACTCATATTTTGACCAATTATTTCATGATCAACTATTGTTCCAGTCATTATCAATCATCATCAACAACGACCGATGAATTCTAAAATTTTTCACCAAACTAGTGTCGTCATTGTAAATGTGAATCTAATTTCTGTTTAACCAAAAAATACTAAAAAAATACAAATCTATCCTTGAACACTTTGGTTTCTTGTTTTAAATCGTTTTCTTTTATTGTTGAATACAAACCTGTTAAGTTTCAAATAACTAAGGAAAGCTAGGATGGAAAAATATTGTTGAATTTCATACATATCATAAGCTTACAACTCAAAGGTCTTTATATAGTTCAAAAAACTAACCAGCATGCTAACAATCAAACTACCTATAACTACTTAACACTTTCCCTCAAGTTGGATGGTGAAAGACATCTTTAACCCCCAATTTGAACAAAAGATGTTCAAGATGTAAAACGCCTAAACCCTTTACCAAAGTATTTGTTAACTGTTTAGAAGTAGCCATACACTCAATTTTAATAAGTTATTCTTGTACTTTCTCCGTAGCAAAGTGGCAATCAATTTTAATGTGTTTAGTCTTCTCGTGGAAAACAAGATAGGTATCTATTTACATTGGCGTCCTCCTGTCATATAACGATTTGACTGGATCTGTTCTACAAACACCAAAATTTACCATCAACCCCCTTAATCACACAATCTCAGCCACAACCACATCCATGCTTCTATACTCCACCTCTAGCGACAATCGAGCTATTGTGATTTGCTTCTTGGATTTCCAGGAAATTAAGGAATCTCCTAGCTTAATGTAAAAACATTAAATCGACCTTTTAGTCATTGGGTATGTAGCCCAATCCGAATCACAATATGCAAATAATTGACAATCATTATTGACACTTAGTAATATACATTACCTTGACTTTTTTTTAAATATATCTCACAACTCTGAGCGCAACCTCAAAATGTATCTTCTTCGGCCGATGCATAACTTGGCTTAAATGATGAATACCATAACATATTTTTGACCTTGTGTGCATCAAATATAACAATCCACTAATCAATTTTTGAAACTTTATTTTATCATCAAAGAGCTCTTCATCTCAACCTTTATTGACTATTTTATCATACTTCACAGTAGTGAGCTTAATGTTTTGCTCCAAAGTTGTTGTGGCAAGCTTTTTTCCCTTAAACCAGTACTCTCTATGAGCTCCATAATACTTGCGTTGATTGAGGAGGATTTCTTCCTTGGATCTTAATATTTCCAATACGAGGAAATACTTTGGCTCACCAAAATCCTTCATCTTAAAATTCTTGTGAAATATACCCTTTAGATCATCTATCATCTCGTTAGCATTCCCTATAATTAACAAATCAATAATATACACTAGAAGAATAATCATCTTGGAACCTTGCTTCTTTGTGAAAAAAGAATAGTTGTTGCCTGTGTGAGTGTACTATAAATTGATACACAAACTATGTAAGTAGACACATCGAACAAGTAATAAAGTGATGAGTGAGTATCGTCTCCATGAAGATTTGAGGGAAATCAAGTAAAGCATGAACACTTAAACTATGAAAAAAATGTATTTATAATGGTATGAACAATTGATGTGAATCCTATGGAAAAATAAGAAGAGTGTGAATTCTTGTAACAAAAATGTAAAGTAAAGTAATGCTGTAACAAAATTGTGTTAAGAACTGGGTGTACAAGATAAGACATTGATACGACCTCACACTTGTGTAACTCTTAAGAACGATAAAAGGTTGGGTCTATCTTGGTATTTTATGTCTTTGTCCTCAATAAATGTTTAACATTTTCCAATTAATATGATGCTTAACAGAGTTTTCTAAGTTGTTTCTAGGTTATCTCTAGTAAGAAACTGATAGTGGAAATGCTACAGTACTACCTCTCAGAGTGAACCCTAGCATAGTAGCATCTATGAAGTTCTACTCTTTTTAGTAGTTGAAACCCTATCCTTATCTCTAAAGTGAGTTAAGGTTTTGCTTCTCCGCTCCACACTATTGTCCACATAGATCTAAGCTTAACTATCTCGATATTAAGAATCAAACATACATAAATGCTATAAAACAATGAACAAAACTAAAAATGCTTCACATTCATCAAAATAAAATATAATCATCCAAGATAAATCCAAACCAAGCTAAATTAGTTCATGGTTGGATTATAAACATCCATTAAAAAGCATTTGAATAACAACCTAAGCAAATAACAAACAAAAGAGAAAATTAAAGAGGAACAAAACTCCTAAGCTTATGTGGACTTTCGTGAACCACCTAGTGTGTTGTTACTTCTCTCAAAGACCATCAAGCATTATCCTCTTGGAGCTTCAAAAATATAAGCCACCACAACGAAGAAGAGAAGAATAAAAAGTGTCTGCCTCTCATTTCTCTCTCTCTTATCTCACAGTTTCCCATTCTACCTTTAATGAGGGTGTCTTTAGCTTTATATAGTGGGGGCTCCTAGGGTTTTGTGCCATAATTTTTTTTGTACTTTAGGAAAAATATTCCCTTCACATAAGTGGGACATAATTGGCTAGGGGTAACATGTACAGCTAAAAAAATATCTTCATTTTGTCCTTTTGTGCACCCATAAATATTATCCAAACTGTTACATCATTTTGTCAATTTTCCTCAATTATTCTGAACATGCACAAATAATTACAAAACACTACCTTTCTCTCACAAAGCATCATGTATAGGATAATTAAAGACCAATAAGCAACCTACACCACAAGTATGATTAATGCAACTAAATGAGACTAAATGCAATTAAATGTGCTATGAAAACGAACAATAACCTAAGTAAAAAGGCACGGAATATGACCTTTTTATTGGGTTATCACATCCTAAATTTAAGTTTATGCTTGTTCTCAAGAAATGAGTAGTAGTTAATAGAGAGAACAGTATGAAAAAGTTCAACATAGAGACAGGCTATGGCAAAGTTTCAGTCCTTAGAAATAATTAGCTTCAGCATGCTAGACATATCGATACTTTAAGAACTGTTCCCTAGGACTAGGTTCTTTGCATGTTTGTGTAATTGCATCCAATCTATGCTTAAAAAGTTAGAAAAATTCTAAGCAAGTTCTCAGTTCTACCTTAGTAATTGTTTAAACTTTAAGCACAAGTTTATTCCCATTACCTTTAAAATATTTTTTTCACTACTACAAGGGGATTCAACATATCACACCTACTTTCCTAGGCTTGAAAATACAGTGGAACAAACACCCCATCCCCTAGCCTATTGAGCAAAGTCATCCATTGACTACTTTCATTCACTTATATGTTATTGCTTCCATTTATTCAAGGGGCTTTTCCAAGCAAAGAATGCAAAGTGGAGTGTTCCTCTACAGTTTATGTTGTAGCATTTATTCACAATTCAAAATATTCAATAGACAAAAGGGAGTTTAATGTAAGCATTTAATGCTTTCATTTATCATTCACGTTTATATATTAATTCATACTAAGGCATGTAACAGTTCTTCATAAAAAGTTTCTAAAATCTTTAAGCATTGAGAACATACAATCGTGTATAAATAAATCGGGAAGAATCAAGTCCTAAAGTCACTTCTACCAATTCCAATAGTCGTGTATATTCAAATACAACCAATAAATTTTTTCTCATCATTGAACATCATCAATTTATTCATAAAACTATCTCTAAATTAAACAAATGTCATAGCAAAATTCTGTTAACAACTACAAATGCAAATGACAACTATGAACATTACCTCCCCTAAACTTGGAGAAGATATTGTCCTCAATGCTTGAAAACTAAATTAATACTAAACTACATTAAATACAATGCAATGCAATGTAAGGTACCTTGACTAACATCTACTTTGGTAGTGGTGGGGTTATCTTGTGTGTCATGTGCTTGACGTGCTTTTTTCTTAAAATAACAATGGGTTGGTCGATCTCAACTATGAGTGGTGGTGGTGTTTCTTTTTCAAACGCTTGAGGTGGAGAAGTCCAAATTCGACTGACAGTTCACATCAAGTGATGCCTCTTTGATGGTTTTGTAATTTGCTGTAGAATTGGAGTAGGGGGAAATCATCATCCATCTCATCATTTGTGCTAGCAACAAATGGGTTTTCTTTATGAGTTGGTTTAGCATCCATGTGGGCTTTACCCTTGTCAACATGTTTGAGAGTATTTTGCTAAAAAAACTAATTTTAAAATTAGACAATAAATAAATAGAGCGACAAAACAAGACTAAAAATAGCAAAACAAAACAAAAATTGGTATAACATAAATTAGAGCGGGTTGAAGGGATGCAAACTCTCAAACATCCTGAATTGATATTGTAGTTTTTTCGCATTCAATTGAATCACCAATATAGAGTAAAATGCCCCATACATTTAGTAGTTCCTCCTTTAGTGTAAGCCAATAAAACCCAAATTGTAGGACCTTTGCAACAATCATATTTCCTCCAAAATGCCATCCGTTTTAAGTTGAATGGTAGTGGTATAGGATTTATTTTTTCTCTTCTTTAGGGACACATTTTTTAATCATTTGGCTATCACATTTTTCAAAGAAGTAAGGTTCATCCCAATAACAATAGTGAACACCGTGCATTGACTTGTTCTTTCCTTGGCTATTCAAATCAGTAAGTAAATACAACTAACGAGATAATTAATAGTGTCATCATACCACAAAATTATCGTGGCATATAATAATTTCTCATTATAAAATTCCTCCTTAATTTCTAATTAACTCCTTAGTTATTTTATAATTTCTAGCCTAGAAAGATGATCAACTACTTTCTTTTCAGTGCCTTTTAAATTAGTAATAGCCTAACCTAAAGCCTTTTTATGTTGAGCTAAAATACGAATTAAACTACACTCTTGCTTAGGCTTAAGATTACCAGAATTAATCACAGGCGATGTAACACCTTAATCTAGTATGACCTGGAGATCCATGGATTACAATGATACACGGGACTACCGAAATAGTAACCAATTTTGTTTTAAAACTGATTTAAAAACCACTTATAAATCCATCCAAAATAAGTAAGATAAAACATATTGATAATCCAAGTTTACAAAATATGGGGACCTCCCAAAGTATATACAAAATAATATAATACTTAGCACAAATCAAGAGTTACGACAAAATACACATAAGGGTCCATAAATAGTATATGCCCTCTGAGAATGACTCAAGACATACTCTAAAAGTCTCTGGTGATCTGAACTACTACATTGGAATGTCTGTGACAATAACTCCCTATGAACGACCTCCTAAAAACCTGCGCATACAACTAGTGGAACAGGTTTGGAACATGCAGCTTTTAAGTTATGGTTGGCATCATGTACGACTGAGGGATCTACATCTCGGAGCTCACTCACCCCTCTAGCTTACCAAAATACCCTCGGGTACTCTAGGGTGAGATCTGGAATCTGCATCAGAAATGTATATCTACCAACTTACTCTGTCGAGTCTTGGGGCATTTGCACCCAGTCAGCTATTATAGTGCCTTGGCATTGACTTGGATATCCACTGACTGTCATGTTCTGCTAAGAAGGACTTGGGTGTCTTGAGTGTTTATTGAGTATCAAACATGGCTAGTTTTATTTAATTCTAGTTGTTACTATTTGTATTATTCTAATATTAATTACAATTTTTCACTTGAAGTCTTATTTGATGTTATTCTGGTGTACTTGGGGTACATCTAGTCTGATCCCTTAATCCTTGGATTATTATCCAAAATTGTTCATGTTAACACTTCAGTATCGAAACTAAACCTTTGGTATCGATGCCCCTTAACTGATATAGGCTGACTGGGTAAAGTAGTATCGATACTCTATACTGAGTATCAATATAGGTTTGATGTTTGGAAAAATACCCTAATATCGATACCCCTACTCGGAGTATCGATACCCTGCCTTGGTATCAATACTCTATGTGAGTAGCGATACAAAAATTGCATTTTGGAATGTTCGATATCAACCTGGTCAGTATTGAAACCCAGACCTGAGTATCGATACCCCTTGAATGAGTATCGATACTACCCTTTAAAAATTACCTAATTTTTTCCTGGAACAATATCGATATTGTTCTTATAGTATCGATACCCTGCTATGAGGTGCCCTATTTTGGAACAAAAAATCTTATCATTCTACCCTAAAAGCCATATTGAGGTCCTAACTGATGTATAAGTGTTTTATTTGATAATAGGGGTCATAAACATGTTGAAAACACCCAAAAGATACAATCTACCATGAGCATGCTTCAAGCTTATACAACCTAATGCTACGATAAATATTGCAGTAATCATGCAAGTATACGTGTCTTGTTCAAGTAGCAAAGTGGATACAAAATGTGTATCAGATGTCAAACCCACAAATAGTGTATGTGTCACAAAAGAGTTGTTCTGGAGAATATAAAAGAGGTTTATTGTGAAATTAAGAAAATAACATAATGATAGGAATGTAATAAAATCATAATGATAAAAGCAGTGGAATGCTAAAGCGGGCAGTGGAGCAATCAAACCGATGAACCAAAGAATGATGTTGTTATCAGGTGGCTAACAGAATGGTAATATTATGGTAATACAGTTATGAGTTATGCAGTGATTAACATCTTATTCCTTTCCCAATAATTAAAAACTCAACCAAATGGAATTAACTCTCATCATACCATAAATTAAATAGTTAACAAAGCATAACTCGACATCATACATCTCTATATGATTTAGTTTACTCTCATAAACACCGATGCTGGAATGAAGGTAGAATGCTATCTCAATGATTTTTATCTCTAAAAACAACCAAGAAAAACATACATAAAGGTGAAATTATCTCTAAAACATCCATTAAAATTTAGCTCATAAAAATAATGTTTAAAGAAAAATAATAAGTATTTCATAGACCACCTTATGTTCAAATTCTAATAACAACAAGAAAATAAATAATTCAAACTTAAAAAAGTGTCCACCTTTTGATAATCGCGTAAAAAGGCTATGTTTCGTGCCTTTTTACTAAGGTTATTGGTTGTTTAAAAGCTCATTTCATTGTATATCATTGCATATAATATATTCATTTACATTTGGTGGTATTTCATTGCATTCATTTTTTATTTTTCTGAAATTGGTGCTGCTTTAGGAAAGTTTACTCTATTGTGGTGATGTACAGGTAGCTTAAGGAAAACTAAGGGGAGAGGATGATTTTGTTGCGATAAAAGTGATATCATTTCTAGTCACACTAGAAGACAAAAGAAGAAGATATTTTTATGGCAACACACATGTGACACCGGCCAGCTGGCCATCATACGTCAAGGGTGTATTCCCTTAGGGAAACATTAAGAATGAGGGAACAAAACCATAGGAGCCCCACTATATAAAGCAAAAAGGACACCACATTTATGAAAAGGGGTGTAACACCCATTTCCCGTATACATTTCCATACACAAGTCATGGGTACCACACGACATTTAGAAATATTCACTCATTTGTCAAACATATTAAATTTTATTTTAAAATTTAAAACAAAACATTTAAGTACAATAATAAAACATTCATTAAAACATATTACCAAAAATTATCACTTTAAATACATCCCAGAGCATTTTTCTTAAATTCGATTACATGCCAGTAAATTTTCAAAATAATTACGATTGTCCTACTGTTACTGATGAGAGTCAACCTTAGATTGATGATAGCTGCGACTGCACCCCTTACTCGGTTAGTCTTCGTTTTTACCTACGCGTGAAATCAACACACGTTAAGTATTTACTTAGTGAGACATAATATTGTAAAGAAACTTCAATGTATACATAAGAATATCATGGTTGTTTGATTACGAACTAAATTGCATACTCCATAAGGATCAGATAATTCATCTCCATTAAACCAATTTTCTTTCATACAATCATCAAAATTATTCTTAGTATGACCAACATTTCTATCTTTTTGTATATTTTTCCCAATTATTCTTTATTTGCCCTATATATATTAAATGAGAAAGTAATGTACATGTATTGCACCGAAGTGCCAAAATGGTCATTTATCTTTTATAAATACCATGAGTGACACCTTTTATGCCGTTAATGCACCGTTAGGCATTTACCTTTTCATCTAACTTGCATTAGTGACACCTTTCTACCAAAATACACAGTTAGGCATTTAACTTTTCATCTAACTTGCATTATTGGCACCTTTCTTCCAAAATGTACCATTAGGCATTTAACTTTTCATCTAACTTGCATTATTGGCACCTTTCTGCCAAAGTGCACCTTTAGGCATTTAACTTTTCATCTAACATGCATTAGTGGTACCTTTATGCCAAAATGCCCTTTTAGACATTTAACTTTTCATCTAACTTGCATTAGTTGTACCTTTCTGCCAAAATGCACCGTTATGCATTTATCTTTTCATCTAACTTGCATTAATGACACCTTTCTACCAAAATGCACCGTTAGGCATTTAACTTTTCGTCTAACTTGGATTAGTGGCACCTTTCTGCCAAAATGCACCGTTAGGCATTTAACTTTTCATCTAACTTGCATTATTGGCACCTTTCTGCTAAAATGCACCGTTAGGCATTTAACTTTTCATCTAACTTGCATTAGTGGTACCTTTCTACAAAAATGCACCGTTAGGCATTTAACTTTTCATCTAACTTGCATTATTGGCACATTTCTGCCAAAATGCACCGCTAGGCATTTAAGTTTTCATCTAACTTGCATTATTGGCACCTTTTTGCCAAAATGCACCGTTAGACATTTAACTTTCATTTTAGAGCAATTCCTACTCTAAATATTATTCATAATATCATTTCCATACACATTATAAATCAAATACGATAAACATACATTAAATCAATATATTAGAGGTTAACTCAATGTGAGTCTCCCTCATCCCATATAATTATAATATATGCACTCACCTGATAAGCCTCGGTAATAAGGCGTAATGATGTCTGGTATTTGACAACTTTATATTTGCCCTTTTTCTTGCTAGACTCAAGATCTTGGTTATGATCTACACAAGCATCCAGTTAGTATGTTCCCTAACATTTATACTTTAATAATACTCAAAAGTACTATTATTTAAATTTCTATTACAATTTCAGCTTATCTTACAATTCTAGGCTCAATAGTATCGGTACCCATACCATGATATAGATACTTCTATATTAAGGTACCGATATTCCCTTTCAATATAGATACCATTTCTTCATTCTGGAATCCATGGTATGAAGACCTTTCTCTTAGTATCGATACCCACTTCGGTATCGATATTAATTGCATCAGTATCGATACTGTTCATCGAAATTCTTCAAATTTAAACCTATAGTATCGGTACTGTTCTTCCAATACCGATACCCTAACCCAGATTTTCCATTTTTCAGCTCGATTTTTACCCAAAGTTCGTCAAATTCCCTTACTTTTACCTCAAAAAATATCCTTAAACTTAACATCACTTAACCCAACTAATTTGAAACCAGATTCTTAATTTGGAAATTGTGGTAAAACTAGAAAGTGTTAAAATTCGTTAAAAATTCAGTAAATCAGATCGAATAGAAATTTTGAAAAAATTTGAAGATGATAAATTAAGTTTATAAATATTATTTCCACGTGTTAAAATTATGGAAAATAATATGAATCATTTGATTTGAACATTTATTTCCATGTTTAATTTGGATCGTTGGATCAAAGTGGCAAGATTGCAATTTTTGGAAAATTGATTTGTAAAATTGGAAAAGGGTAAAATATTTTGTTCACTTTTTACTTTGGAAAAATGATAAGGTTATGTGGCTTGTAGTATGATAAATATCAAGTTTCATTAATGGTAAAATGGGCATTTCACTTTAAATAAATTTTTAATTCATTTAAGCTTTAAATAAAGGCAAAATTAACATGAAATTAACCAAAATTTCGTGAAACCAAGCCATTTTTCAGCCAACATTCCGTGCTCTTTCATTCCAAGGTAAAATAAATTTTATTTTTCATTTTAATCAATTTCCTTTGGATTTGGATCATGCCACGAAATAGAAAATTGTTCTATTCGAAAAAAGCATCATTTGGTACCATTATTATTTGCTAATTTGGTTTGTATCCAAAGATCCCAAATTCTAGGGTTTATGTTCAATTAGGGTTTATGGAATAGATGAAGGATTTTGATGTTATTGAGGTTGTAGAATCATTTCCAAGCATGATTGATGATTAAAATCACTTGCACATGATCATATGAACATATGAAGTTTTGGCCTAACCGTAATCTAGGGAAAATGATGTGTTTTGATGAAATTAAGTTAGGGTTTTGATTGTAGAGATTTTAAAAGGTTGAATCAAAGTTGATTTCATGCTTGAATCGAATCAAAATCATGAAAACCCTAATCTTGAACATACAAAGCATTCGACCTTGACTATAGAGGATGAGAAAAATTATGTAGGGGCTGGAAATGATGTTGTAAGTATTTTACAAGCCTTATAAATATTTGGGGATTATTATATAATTTTTGAAAAATTAGGGGATTGAATCAAAAATTTTGGAAAAGTTATGGATTGTTGTGTAATTATTCAATATTTTATGTAGTGTGCTGAAATTAATGTTTGAGTGTTGAAATTGAAGTTAGGATGTGAAATTGGATTATTTTGGAAAGCTTGTAAAAGTTGAGGTTTAAATAAAAAAATATGGAAAGACTGGGAGCTTATGTGAAAATGTTATGTGAAAATGGGATAAAAGCAACTTGGTTGGTCAATTAGAAGTGTTAAGGTCAACATTTATGTTGTGAAATGGAAATTGTATTGAATAAGCATCGAAACATTTGTTATGAATTTATTTTCCGAGGTATGCCTATGTTAGTAAGATTCTAACATTTGGTTTGAATTTGTATATGTTTGGTAATGATGTTCATTTATATATTGAGTGCTTGAAATCAAGATAAAATATTATTAAAGCTAAGGAGAAGCTTAAGGATGAAATGGGAAATTCTAAGAAAGGTTGCAAGCTAAGGATACCATGTGAGTGCAAATTTAATTTGTACTCATGTTATCCAATAAACATTGGCTTGCGATGAGCAAGTGATGGATTTACTATGGTAATAAGTGACTCCTAATTGTTATGTGAATTTTGGTGCATGCATATATGTGTATTTAGTGAGCTAATAGAATTAGTGACAAGTTGAAAATGCAAGTTGGTAAAGTATGCTTAGAAATTTAGTTCTGGACAGCAAGTTTAGAAAATCACCATAAATTATAAAAAATGATTAGAATATGATTTTCATATCATTGGATTCTTATATCAGTCTAGTAGTTTTAGAGAAAATGAAAATTTATTTAGAGGTATATACAAAAATATATGAATTTTTAATTGAGGATAGGTCATAAAATGGGGCAGCAGATTCTGCTCAAAACATATTCTGTTTGTCAACTTTGAAAACTCATCATAAATTGTACAAATTGAACTAGAAAGAGTGAATTATATGGATATATTCTTATTTGAGTATAGTTTCCAGTATTATAAACAAAATAATTTTTAAATATATAGATTAATACAAAATAATATTTCTTTAAAGGTAGTGAAAACTGTCAAAGCATGAAATTATGAAAAATTTTGGGATTTAACCAAATTATAAACAAAGGATTAAGTTAAAGCTTAGTGAGACTTATATTTTGACTTTTATATAATGTCAAAATGAGTCCAATGCAGGCATAACATTATACATGGATGTTTTATACATCATCGGGTAAGACATACGATGACTCTACCTTATTTATATTGGCATGATATTTATGTCATTTATAATATATTTGACATATTCTAAATATGTCAAAGTTTCAACGACTAAAAGGAGTAGAGCTTAAACGATAGTATCTTACTAGGGTTTATGTTGAGAGGTATTGCTCTAGCATTATTCTGTCAGGTTTCTTGCTAGAGATAGTTTAGAAACAATTTAGATAACTCTCTCGAGCATCGTGTAAGCTGAGAATTGTTGACATTCATTGAGGGTAAGACATGGGATTCCAAGGTAAACCTAGCCATTTATCCTTGTTGATAGTTTCATTCATGTGAGGTCAGATTATGGTATTATTTCTGTAACTTTTCTCAACTTGTTGTTTTGTCACAACATTTTTTATTTAATATTTCCACAACATTAAGATATAATTGAAACTTATTCTCACACTCGCAGTCAATTATTCATACCATCTTTATTTAGTTTGTTAATATTTTAAATGAAAAATGTTTACTCGAAGATACTCACTCATCACTTTGTTACTTGTTTGATGTGTATAATTGCACAAATTGCGTATCAAATTTAGCACATAATCACACGCAACACCTTTCTCAAGGCAAGAATACTAAGGAAAGCTTGAATCCCAATCGGTCGATTTTGTTACACGGCTACTCCACATTGTTGGTAGACTCCCCAATGAATGGATTAGGCGACCATGTTATGGTAGGATAGAAAATAAAACGCGACTAGGATTTTTGGTGATCCCCAAAATGTGTAGAAAAAAAATATTTATAGTCCATCAAAGATAACTTTCCATCAATAGGAAAACCAGTCCAGCATCGGCTCTTAGCAACGGCCACAGCAATAACAATGTCACATCATCAGTATATCAATTTACAATAAAAATGTCAACATCAGCCCAATTACTAACAATTCACTCTCAATATGCAAATGATGTAGAATATGCTAAATAAGTCTAAATATGATCCTAAAAATGCTAGAGTGCAAACTTTACCTAAGTAAAAAGGATCTAAAATATAAATCTTTTAGAGAGTTGACACACCCCCAATCCAAAGTATTTGTTTGTCCTCAAGCAATGCATGACAACAACTTTATTCACAGCAATTAGATAGCATCACCCTTACACTTGCTTTGCACCTGTCACTTCAGAACCTTAGCAATTTTCTACCAATCACCTTTGAATCTCAAGACAAAAAGAAATCAACTTATAATGCTGGTGCATGTGTGTGCTCTTAGTTGAGAAAGTTCATCACGATGGGTATTTTTTCATTCCCCAAAATTTTGGTTAGTGGCCAAAATATAAATTTTGAAAGTTTGTTGGCAAAAGTAGAAAATTGGAAAAAGTTTAGGGACCTAAGTAGTAATTTTCCCAAAAATAATTTTTATTCCATAAATGGATAGTGTACTCTTGAAAGTGAGATTTTATTGAAATCATATTCGTAATCTGGAAATTGTGTTAAAAATTAGAAAATGTTAAAGTTCGATAAAAATTCGGTAAATCGGATCGAATAGAAATTTTGAAAAACATTGAAGGATGATAAATCAAGCTTATAAATATTATTTCCACATGTTAAAATGATTGAAAATAATATGAATAATTGGATTTGAAGATTTATTTCCATGTTTAATTTGTACCGTTGGATCAAAGTGGCAAGATTGCAATTTTTGGAAAATTGCTTGGTAAAATTGGAAAAGGGTAAAATATTTTGTTCATTTTTTACTTTGGAAAGATGATAAGGTTATGTGGTTTGGTATTATGGTAAATATCAAGTTTCATTAATGGTAAAATAGACATTTTACATTAAATGAATTAATTCATTTAAGCTTAAATAAAGGTTAAATTAACATGAAATTTACCAAAATTTCATGAAACCAAGCCATTTTTCAACCAACATTTCGTGCTCCTTCATACCAAGGTAAAATAAATTTTATTTTTCATTTTTGAGCAATTTCCTTTGGTTTTTAGATCATGACGTGAAATAGAAAATTGTTCTATTCTAAAAGTGCTATCATTTGATAGCATTATTGTTTGCTAATTTGGTTTGTAATCAAAGATCCCAAATTCTAGGCTTTATGTTCAAATTAGAGTTTATGGAATAGATGAAGGATTTTGATGTTATTGAGGTTGTAGAATCATTTCCAAGCATGATTGATGATTAAAATCACTTGTACATGATCATATGAACATATGAAGTTTTTGCCTAACCATAATCTTGGGAAAATGATGTGTTTTGATGAAATTAAGTTAGGGTTTTGATTGTATAGATTTTATACGGTTAAATCGAAGTTGATTTCATGTTTGAATCAAATCAAAATCGAGTAAAATCATGAAAACCCTAATCTTGAACATACTAAGCATTCGACCTTGACTATAGAGGATGCGAAAAGTTATGGAAAAATTATGTAGGGGCTGGAAATGATGTAGTAAGTATTCTCCAAGCCTTAGAAAATTTGGGGACCACTATGTAATTTTTGAAAAGTTAGGGGACCGAATCAAAAATTTTGGAAAAGTTGAGGATTGTTGTGTAATTGTTCAATATTTTATGTATTGTGCTGGAAATTATTGTTTGAGTGTTCAAATTGAATTTAGGATGTGAAATTGGATAATTTTGGAAAGCTTGTAAAAGTTGAGGTTTAAATAAAAAATATGGAAAAACTGGAAGCTTAAGTGAAAATTATGTTAATTTGGGGTAAAAGGAACTTGATTGGTCAATTAGAAGTATTAAGTTCAACATTTATGTTGTGAAATGGAAATTGTATCGAATAAGCATTCAAAAATTTGTTAGGAATTTATTTTCCAATGTTTGCCTATGTTTGTAAGATTCTAACATTTGGTTTGAATTTGTATATGTTTGGTAATGATGTTCACTTAGATATTTAGTGTTTGAAATCAAGATCAAATATTATTAAAGCTAAGGAGAAACTTTAGGATTAAATGGGAAATTCTAAGGAAGGTTGCAAGCTAAGGATACCATGTGAGTGCAAATTTAATTTGTAGTTATATTATCGAATAAACATTGGCTTTGATGAGCCAGTGATGAATTTACTATGGTAATAAGTGACTCTTAATTTTTATTTGAATTTTGGTGCTTGCATATATGTGTATTTGGTGAGCTCATAGAATTAGTAACAAGCTGAAAATGCAAATTGGTAAAGTCTGCTTAGAAATTTAGTTCTGGACAACAAGTTTAGAAATCACCATAAATTATAAAAATGATTAGAATATGATTTTTATATTGCTGGGTTCTTATATCAGTCTAGTTTTTTTAGAGCAAACGAAAATTGATTTGGAGGTATATACAAAAATATATGAATTTTTAGGTCAGAAAACGGTGCAGTAGATTCTGCTCAAAACATATTCTATCGGTCAACTTTGAAAACTCATCATAAATTGTACAAATTGAACTAGAATGAGTGACTTATATGGATAGATTCTTATTTGAGTATAGTTTCCATTGTTATAAACAAAATAATTTTTAAATACATAGATTAATAAAAACAATATTTCTTTAAAGGTAGTAAAAACTGTCGGAACATGAAATTATGACAAATTTTGGGATTTAACAAAATTAGAAACAAAGGATTAAGTTAATGCTTAGTGAGGCTTATATTTTAACTTGTATATAATGCCAAAATGAATGCAATGTAGGCATAACATTATACATGGATGTTTTATACAACATCGGGTAGGACATGCGATGACTCTACCTTATTTATATTGGCATGATATTTATGTCATTTATCATATATTTGACATATTCTAAATATGTCAAAGGTTGAATATAAAATGCATTGATCATTGGTTATTATATATGATGTTTATTGCGAATGTTATTTCGGTTATGAACTGCCCTATGTTAAATTATGATAATATACTTTGCCATGGATGGATCAAATAAAATTTACTATATGCCCAACCAAGTCATTGAAGGACATGTATAGTTGGCATGCCATAGAGTATAGCAGCTGGAGGTTTATATTAGCACTAGTGTGTAAGTACACTAGGTGCAGATGGTGGGCACAACCTTATGTGTCATATTCGGATCAACACTAGAGTGCAAACCTAGTGTAGCTGGTGGGCATGACCTTATGTGTCATATCCAGATTAGAACTAGATTGTAAGCTTAGTGCAGGTTTAGAACTATGGTGCATGTATTTGACTCGAATACCCAGGGTCTTTAAGGTTAGATTGGGCTATGGTTTATTGGTTAATAAATGGTAAACAGATGAATAAGCTTGCGAGCTTGTGGAATGAGTACCTAGTATATTGCTAAGAAACTTGATATCCGGTTATATCATGGTAATATATGGTAACATGGTTGGAATACATGTAAGTGATCATATTGCATTGAATATGGTTATTCATTTAAATTTATCTGTTACATTGCTTTAAATATTCATATGATTGCCTCGCTAAGTGTATACTTAGCGTGTGATGATTTTCACGCATAGGAAAAAGGAAGAAAAAGAGTAAGGAGATGAGCTTGGCATCAATCCCCAAGGCAATATATACAGGTAACATTGATGACATCTTATACTATGTTCTAAAAGTTCTAGCTGGGATGTATACGAGAATGAAATGTCTGCAATTTCTAAATATAGTTAGTATTAATTATAATTAATATTATGATATTAAACTATGCTTAAAAAATTAATTTGGGTTTTAAATCAATCATGTTAGACATCCTTATTTATTTTATGAAACAGAACATAAATGTATATCACTACTTGAAATTGGTTTTGAATTGGTACCAAAAATATTATTTTACGATTTTTCTCTGCATAATTCTTTTATACTAATTTTTCAAGTTATGAAACTAGTGATGTTTGAATGAAACCAAAATTTTACTTAATTAAATTCTAAAGAAATATTTTGAATTTCTGATGTGACATCTGTAACTCGTATTGATTCGCATTTATGGGTTATGGGTGTTACATGTTTGTAGAGAATATCATAATTATCAAAGTAATTAAATAAGCATAAGATTTCATAGAAATTACTATTTAGCTTAACAAGAGCTTCAATTCATCACAAGTATCCGCCAACACTTGAGTTGTAAGATGCTGTAAAAAATGAACCCCCTAGCCTTTTTGGTAGAGTCTTCCGCTGAAGACTTTCTTTCACTCATATTATTCAAGACTATCTTTCCTACTCAGCATTCACTAAGCATATCAAACTTGGCTTAGTAGCGGAGTGTTTTAGAGCTAAAAGATTGTTGTGAATAATTTATTCAGTTAGAACCAGTTAAGCACCTCTAGCAGTTCACATAGAACTTTGACAACATGTAATTTTTTTTTAAAAATGCAAGATAAATAAAAATTCGCCAAAATACCCACAAGTCAACCAAACAAGACATTCGGTAAATAGTTATAGCATCATAAGAATCATTAAGAAAATATCAAATTATCTCTCATTCCTATTATTTTCGGTATTAAAATTCTATCGACAATTATCTCATCATAAGTAAGTGAAAACTCTTGACAGTTGTCTTACTATCTAAATATCATGAAAAAAATGCCACTGAAATCTTAAGGAACAACACAAACAAGGCAAAACACAAAACATGACATAACAAATGCAATATGACAAAACGAACAACACCCCCAAACATGAGATACACATTGTCCTCAATGCATGTAAAAGAAATAAAATACGGGAGAAGGGACAACAATACTCCCCTAATGTTGTTGTAGATGTCATGCAGCAATAACTGTGTGCATAAATTACTAACGCTATAACAATTACAATCTAGATTTCAAGAAAATGTTGGGCAACATGGTTGTTTGGAACTCCATCTGATGCTGTAAAGCAAAGATGCTACGATCGATGTAAAAATCTAACCTAAAAAAGAAAATATCAAGAAAAGAAAAAGTATTAAAAAAATTTAAATAATCTAATCCAATTTCATAAATGACTTATTGAAGGCATGTAGAAAAATAATTTCACATATTGAAATGGAAGGTTGTGGTAACTTCGCTTGGATCCCAATAAAATAATTCTTCTTTATGTTTACCAGTGATTGTTATGGCATCATCATGCTTTTCTAGGTCCTTTGTGCTTGTGGGATCACAACATTGTTCACAACAAAACTCTTGCTTGCCAGAATCAGTCATGAAGCGTACTTCTTCATTGAAAACATAGAGAAGTTGCAGCTTCACATGGTGAATTTTAAGATGATAACCTTTATCGTCAAAGCCTTACGAAACCTTCCTTGATGCCTTCAATGTTGTTGTGTCATTCTACACCATGGTAGCATTTATAGTTTTGCTCAGGTGCTCATGTTGTGACTTTGTAGTTGGCATTGAAGGTGTAGAGCTCCATCTGATACCAAGATCAATGTTGAAGCTTTGGTTCCCCTCGTTTTTCTTGGTCTCTTTATAATCTGGCTCGTCTAAGTCTTCTATGGCTATCACAATATTAAATAGCTCATCAGTGCTTCCACATTCATCTAACTGATCTTGTACTATTGATTCAATAATGTCAACATCATGGTATTATTCTTGTTCATCGTATTGCAGTGGGTTGAACGCATTGAATGTAATTTATTGGTCTTTGATACGTAATGTGAGTTTTTTTTTACATAAAAAAAATGTTGGCAAGTAGCAAGGAATGGTCTTTCTAGAATTATGGGAAACTTTGTGTCCACTTCGCAGTCCAAGATAATGAAGTACACTTGATAGATAAATTTGTCCACTCGTACTAGTACATTGTCAATCTTGCCTTCAGGATAAACAGTGGACCAGTCAACAAGTTGAAGTGTAACTGTTGTGGGTTGTGCTTTCCCAATCCCAAGTTTCCTAAAAATAGAGTAAGGCATTAAGTTAATGTTGGAGCGTAAGTCTCATAAAGCTCAACCTATGTATTGATTGCCTTCAGAATCCTTTAACTTTTAGGGTAATTTGCTCGTGACAATGGCTCTACACCATTCAGTGAGTGCAACATTATCAAAATCACCAATCATACATTTCTTGGAAATCACCTCTTTCATAAACTTGACGTAGTTCGACGTTTTCTTCAATGCATCAAGCAATGGAATGTTAACACGCAATTGTCGCAGCACATCAATAAATTTTTTGAATTGTCGATCCTCCTTTTTTTCTTGTAATTGTTGGGGAAATAGAGGTGGAGTTCTTTGATTCTATTGTACTAGCAATATTGGTGGCATCACAGGTAATGTTGTCGGTATTGTTGGAGACAATGTCCCATAATTACTGCTCTGTCCTGCATTCTCTGTTGTAGCATCCACGATGGGTGACTCAATCACCTTTTACCATTCCTTACCTTTTAATTGTAGTTGAGGCCTTTCCTCCTCTTTCTTTTTATTTTCATCATTATTCCCAATTTGGAGTCCACTTGTCGTTGTGATAGCTTTGCAATACACTTTTTCATTAACCCCAAGGACTTTAGTGTCACTTGGTAGTTCTCCTTGTAGTCTGTTGCTGAGTGCATTAGCTAGCTGTCCAAATTGATTCTCCAATACTCTCAACGATGCTGTCTGGCTTTGGATCATATATTCATTTCTTGAGATGTACTCCTTCAGTAGATACTCAAGAGATGTCGATCTTGAAGTTGAGGCTTGGTGGGAAGACTGCCCTTGAAAATTTTATTGGTTATTATGTTGTTGCTGTGGCATTGCCTAATGATGTGACCTATTGATGTTGTAGCATATGTTGCTACTGAATATACTGTTGCTACGAATAATGTTGTTGTGTATTTCTAAAATTTGATTGCATTGTCGTGTTGGGGTGGGCTACATTATGTCTCCTCCAAGATGGGTTGGGATGATTTTGGAAGTTTGGATTGTAGGTGTTCTCATAAACAATGGCAATGTCATTCCTATTGTAATTTTTCAAAAAATACACAAACTTGAGGTTTTGTGGACATTCTTAAAAATTATGGTTATCACCGTAATAAACATAATTGACAAGAGATGTAGCTTTTACCTCACACCTACCTCCATAATTTTTCATGTTCTTCATCATTTCAGCCAATGCTGTCACCTATGTGGTCAATGTGTTTAGTGCATCGTTGTCCATTGCTGCAACAAAGCGTCTGCCGAATATGTTTCTCGTGTTACGATACTAATAATCATTGTTTGATATTCTTTCCAAAATATCATAATCCTCATTATATGCCTTATCCATTAATGCTCCATTTGCTGAAGCATCAACCACCATTCGAGTGTGCATGTTCAACCCATTATAGAACATTTCCATTTATGTCTAATGCGGGAATCCATGCATTAGACATTTGCACAGCAAATCCTTGAATATTTCCCATGACCCATACAAATTCATGTCTTCTAGTTGCTTGAAAGACATCAAATCATTTTGTAGCTTTGCATTCATGTTGGGCGGATTGAAATGCAATATTAATTTTTTTGCTAACTCATTCCATGATGTTATAGTACCAGGCGATAACGAGTTAAGCCATGCTCTATCTTTATCACGGAGCGAGTAAGGAAACAACTCCAGCTTCGAAGCTTTTTCAGGTACTACTTGTTGTATAAATGACTCACACACCTCCATGAATGCTCTAAGGTGTGCTCTAGAGTCTTCAACAATCGAATCGCTATACTTCCCCATTGATAGCAGCTTCTGAAACATCATTAGCTTTAGCTCAAAATTGTTAGCATGTATTGTTGGTCACACAATGCAAGATGTAAATCATCGAGTATTGGCACCATGTGCTACTAAATAGGTCGATTTCAGTCATCCATGTTGTAATAATGTTGTTGGTTGACTCTATTGCTAGCCGGCAATTCAACATCATCTCCATGCTGCTGTGGAGGTAAAGCATTGTTACCATCACCATGTTGGGCCATTTTTTATTTATTATGGGCTACTTTTCTATGACGTTCTCGTAATGTATATTCAATTTCAGGATCAAAAAGCTCTAGATCTTGATTGTTGCTACGTGTCATGTATCAACAACACCATGCTAAAAAATGTACCTACAAAAAGAAAATAAACAAAATTCATAAATAAATAAACAAAACTAAAGTAAAACAATGGCTCCCCGACAACGGCGCCAAAAACTTGATGCTACGATAAATTCTACAGTAATGACGCAAGTATACGTATCATATTCAAGTAGTAAAGTGGATACACAAGGTGTATCGGATGTCAAACCCACATAAAGTGTATGTATCACAAAAGAGTTCTTGTGGCTAATATAAAAGATGTGTATTGTGAAAATAAGAAAATAACATAATGATAGCAAAGTAATAAAATTAGAATGATAAAAGTTAGAGAATGCTACAGCGGGCAGTGGAGCAATCAGACCGATGGACCAAAGAATATTATTGTTATCAGACGGCTAACAGAATGGTAATGTTGTGGTAATACAATTCTGAGTTATGCAGCGAGTAACATCATAATCCTTTCTCAAGAATTAAAAACTCAACCAAATGGAACTAACTCTCATTAACACCTGAGAATAAGCAATTAACAAAGCATAATACTTGACATCATACATCTCTATACGATTTAGTTTACACGCATAAACATCGATGCTGAAATGAAGGTAGCATGTTATCTCAATGATTTTTTATCTCTAAAAACAACCAAGATAAACATATATGAAGATGAAATTATATATAAAACATCCATTAAAATTCAACTCATAAAAATATTGTTTAAAGCAAAATCATAAGGTAGGCATTTCATCGAACACCTTATGTTCAAATCCGAATAACAACAAGAAAATAAATAATTCAAACTTAAAAAGTGCCTCCCTTTCTCAAGGAAATAATACTAAGGAAAGCTTGAATCCTAATCGATCGCTAGTGATACACGGCTAATCCACACTGTTGGTACACTTCCTGGAGAATGGCTTAGTCAGTCATGTGATAGTAGGATAAAAAATAAATTACGGCTAGGGATTTTTTATGATCCCCAAAATATGTAGAAAAATTTATATTTGTAGCCTATCAAAGATAACTTTCCACCAATAAGAAAATATACTTTTTTATGATAATTCAATTTTTAAATTCAAATTTCAGTCTTTATCCCGCAGCAGCTGTGAAAATATACTTTTTTTTTATAGTAATTCAATAATTGTCCTGGCAAACTAGTCCAACATCAGTGTTCTGCAACGACTACAACATTAACAATTTCCCTGCATCAATATATCAATTTACAACAAAAATATCAAAATGATCCAAAGTACCAACAATTCACTCCAAGTATGCAAATGATGTAAAATATGCTAAAATAAGTCTAAATATAATCCTAAAAATACTAGAGTGCAAACTTAACCTAAGTAAAAAGGATCTAAAATATAACACTTTTGGAGAGTTATCACAACCTACCAAAACTCACCTAATGAGCTACATGTGATAACCTTGAGTTAGAAGTGAGTTACCTGATGGTTCTAAGTTGCTAATAGTGTCCAAAGATCAACCCAAGGTGAAGTTCTCTTTTCTTTTGCTTTAGAGCTTTCTCCAACTTCCCTCACTAAGCCAAAATCAAACATACAAGTCACCAAAGTTATAGGGAAGTTTGGAAAGGAAAATAAAACGTTTCTAGATGTCCAAATCCCTTAAAAATGATTTGTTTCACATAGGCTTCTAAAACCTTTACTAAACCCATTTTTGGTTTTCCTTCATCAAAACTCACAAATGGGGGCTTGAAATGAAGTTGGAGGTTAGATTATTATGGTTCTTACCTTAGCTTCCATTTGTAACACGTGGAAAACAATAAAGTTTCTACTTTTCTTGAATTTCTAAAGGAAGAAGAAGAAGAATAAGAATATAATAAGACAAGGAATAGTTGAGAAAAAGAGGGAGAGGACAACATGAGATCACCCACAATTAAAGGCTTTTAGCTTTTGAATTTCTAAATGGGATAATTACTCCCTTGGTCCTTCATGCTTTGGCTGTAAACTAAAAATACATTTTTTTTGTTCACTATTGGGCTCAACTCAAGCCCAAATCCATCTAAATTAAGGTCAAAGCTTCCTATAAGCTAATGAAATAAATTGAGGCAAATCTTGAGTTAGCCCAAAAATCTTGACCTAGGATCTAGGGCATTACAGGCAAAGTCTCATTGGAATCCAAATAAACATTTTTAAGGAATGAATGTAAGGGCTTTAACTCTAATGTGGGTGAGTGCACAAGTAAAAGGTTAGAAGGAGTAAGTTCAGAGAAATCCAAGGGTTCAGATTGTTTACATGGTCTAGCTATGAGTAAGCTAGACTAATGCATCTCCCTTGGATATTCCTCTTGCTTCTCGTCGTCTTCTTCATCGAGCTTTAAGTAATAATTAGGTTGTAATAAATTGCTACAGCAAAATTTTGCATTATCCTCTTCCATCATACATTCCACATCTTGAAGCGATTGACGCTTTCCAGAATCATCAACATATTTGAGAATGTTGAAGACAATGATGGTTATCCTCTAATCAATAACTCTCATAGTAAATTCACCCTTTTCACAATCGATTATAATCTTCCCCATAGCTAAACATGATCGTCCCAAAATGATGGGTGCATTATCATCAGCTTTATAATCAAGGATGAGGAAGTCAATTAGGAAAACAAATGTATCCACCTCTGCCACGACATCTTCCACTACAAGAAAATACCCTTTAATAACCCGCATTGCGCATCATCTATGGGTGCGGATGACACACAAATGCCTGTCGTTGAAGCCACCGACATGAATTTTGATGAGACGCAATTGTGTGTCATAAATCTATAACGCGCATTAATGACGTTCTTTGAGTGTCATTGAAGCTCCCATCATAAATTAAGATGACACACATTTATGCGTCATAAATGTATGACACGCATGTATGACTTACATTGTGCGTCATTGAAGCCCCCGTCATAAATTAAGATGACACACATTTGTGCGTCATAAATTTATGACACGCATGTATGACTTACATTGCGTGTCATTGATGCACACGTCATTTAAAAAGACCACAAACTTACATATTGTAGATTGACAAATAATCAAACTAAATCACATTGAATGCCTCATAATACTAAATCTATGTACCATATTATATATAAGCAATCCATTTGCATACAATATATTAACATTAAGTTATCAAAAATATTGTATTAATCATATGTCGATACAAAATATCAAGGCATAATAAAGTTTGCCACATAAGATACCCATTCTTTGCGAATATCATCAATGTCATCATCCGTGTATTCTTCTTTCCCATCGCCAACCTAAGTAAAAAATATGAAATAAGTATATAATGAACAATTAAAGAGTACTAAAATGACCAATTTTACATATGCATTCTTTGAAGCATAATAACATTATGCAAAGTCATAAAATCAATAGCATTATAAAAAATTCCAACTTTGTTCACAACAATATCATCACAAATAATAACCACAAGAGAGTCCCTGTTACATCTATAGTACTTGACAAAATCAAATTTTGGATTTTAAGTGCTAGTACGTGTCAAATGCTTTCATAACTCCACCGATCATTTCAAATTATTCCTTTAGACATTGATTCATATATCGAAAAATAATATCGATTGCCATATGCTTAAAACGTGTAATTAGATTCAAGAATTCACTCATTACTTACAACAAAATCTATCAATATATAGAAGCAAATAACAAGAAGTTTACCATCAATGTAATCTTTCACTAAGTTAAATTCACAAGATTTTTAAGTTTGTTTCAAATTATAAACGATAAACTCCATTCCATACAGAAATAAAAAGAGCATGACAATTCTTATTAATATGAACAGACAAGATGTTATCGTAGATGAATTTCCAATAATATCATCCTAATTCAAGTCCATATGATAGTTGTATGACTAATGTGTATGTATGATATGACATATGTGTATCAGAAAAGTTTGCTTACATTCTTATTGACCAGCACTTGAAGTTCGTTCTCGACTATCTCTTTCATGAACTTACAAACATAATATCCACACTTGGTACCTCTCGACTAACGGGGACACTACAAATAGTTTACAATAAACGATTAGTCAAAATAAAAGCTGCAATTTAAACAAGGAATGATCGTTCGAAGTCCTCACCAAAACATTGATCCAATTGAGGCTAACCCTTTTGTTAGATCCACTTTCAGCATTGTACAATTTCATTGCCCTATAAAAATTGATGAAATATATCAAAGAATATACTATAATGTTTCGATAATTTATGTTACTTACGCATCAATAACTTGCTTCAACTACTGATGGATATTGGTGGGCCCTAATAAATCAAGATAATAACAACTTGTTGCCTTCATATCTATCACCGCCAACACCCAATGTCTTCTATAAAAACGAAAAACCAAATTAAGTTACTAAAATATATTGATAATCAAATGAAAAATCAAATGAAAAAACAAACCCGAGATTATATGGAACTAGGACGATGTCATTGTCCTTTCTTAGAGACAATCGATATGCAACGCTTCGAATTGCCTTATCGCTATTTTTGAATTTTGCCTTACGCCCTGATGGCGAGATTGCAGATGGGCTCATAAAACAAATTCCATGATCTCTTTTTGGCCCATTCTTGATTTCCTCAAACAAGTACCTATATATTAACATTAGACAAGTACGATGATTAAATATATTATGTTTTAATAAAATTAAAATTATGCACTTACATCATATAACAAGTATTCGCAGAACCGGTCATCTCATCCACAGTATAAACCACTTTAAAATCTTCCCAAGTTATATACGTGAAACTCTCGTACCCAAACATATCGTCCTCACATTGCACTTTTGCGGACTCCGCATTTTTAAGTTGTATATCAACCATACATGAAAACACTTTCAAAACACGGTTTCTTTCAACTCTTATCCTTGTCCTCATTTGTGCTCTCCTCCTCCTTCTTTGCGGTGTTCCTTTCTCCTTTTCTTTCCCTCTTCGGTGTCCCTTCTTCTTTCTCCTCTTCCTTTTTCCTTTGCGGTGTCCCTTCTCCTTTACCCTCTTCCTTTTCTTTCTCTTTTTTCATCTTCGATGTCCGTTCTCCTTTCTCCTCTTCTTTTTCAACAAGTTCTCTTTGTCGTTTTTTTCCTTTATTACTTTCTACTTCATCTCCGTTCACACGTTTGTTTCCCATAAACGCCAACACTTTTTCCTACAAAAAAAATATAAAGATATCATTTAAATTAGACATATATAATTTCTTTAAATAAATGAAAATATTACCAAATCATAGCATCGAATGACTAGATGTCTAGGCCACTTCACTAGGAACCGCACTACATCTTTAACCTTGTAAATGAACTCCTCATCTAGTGGAAACGGTAGTAAAGCATCTCCTTGCACACTCATTTCCATCATTACTTCAATGTTTTCACCTGTTATATAAAGTTATTACTAAGATACAATATTCTAAAAAGTCAAAAAGAAAACTGATATTTTTTGTAATACCTGATAGATCATTGTGCTTCACTATTGTTCCTTTGCCAACTATATTGGAGGCAATATCAATCGCAAGATAACAGGAAGTATCCTACAAATTATATATATATTAGTTGTAGTCAAGACTTACATTTAATTCATACTATAATTTAATAAGACTTACAAGTAATTCCTCGGGTAGTTTGTCTTCAAAATCTGCTTTGCCCATCCCTTGGCAACTTGCTCCTTCAAAAGCATGATTCATCCCTTTTTGCAGTTTCTCTATTGCACCTTCAATTTGGTTGAACATTTTTTCAATCTTTTTCTTCTCACCATCTAAGTAGTTCTTCACGGTATTGGGTAAGACAAAGTATTGGTGTCGCCTTACAAATTTGCCCATCCCTCGTACATGCCCACGTTGTTCTTGGGTACCTAGGGCTTGGGTAAGCATGTCATTTGTTCCACAACTGACCTCTCCTAAAGTTTCTGGCTTCTGCATCTCTTCCTGTAGTGAAAACAAATATTCATATTCAAAATATTAAAAGGATTAAAGCTCATATGGTGCTATAACAATAAGATGAAAATAAATAAAGTAGGAATGTTCACAGAAACTTACCATTTTATCAACAACAATCTGGACATTCGGGTCATAACCTCCTTTTTTCATTTATCTTGCCTTTTTCCACAACAATGCTCTATCAATCTCGTCGTCCTCCTTTCCTATTTCTTGCATCTAAATTAAAAATAATAACAACAATGAATTAACATAAACAAATGCATATCTAAACTATTTAATTAATTTACTACATACAATCTCAAGAGTTAGTCCAGCATATCCTTTTCTACTCAACCGACGATTGTATCTATGTTGTCGACACATTTTTTTAGCTTTCTGACTTATTTCCTGCATTAGAAACATTAAAACAGTCAAGACTGGTTTCTAAAACTAATATATATAACAAATATAGACTGGTTTCTAACCTCCCACTTCTTTGAAAGTCTTTGCGATAAAAAAACCTTCCACTCATCTATCTTCAAATAAGGATACATCTCTGGAGGGTTGGGCAGATTTGCATTAGGGTCATTCTTAAACTTCTCAATGAATTTCTTATACAGATAATGCTTAAAGTTCTTCCACTTTGTCCCAATGGATTGAAGGGTGTTCTTCCGACTCCTTGGATCAAGTTCAAAATTCATCTGAAACATAAAAAATTAATTAAAAAAATATTATTTTTAACAAAAAAAGATTAATTGGAAGTTAAGATCAGATGTTAGACTTACCAAAATGTATTGCCATAAGTCTTCTTTTTTTTTCCTGTTCAACATTTTGCCAAGTGGCATAAGTGATAGGCACTATTGATCTTGCTACCATACCCTCAAAGGAAGCAAGTTTCATTGCTTCAACGCCAATAGGAACACCCTTTTTATTGTAAGTAACGATAACTTTTCCTTTAGTAGTTTTTCCCTTTATTTTCGGACCTCTTTGTTTAGAGTCTTCATCATGACTCGAAGACTAATCCGATTCCATGGTACCAAGTACAACTTGTTTCAACATGATTGAAATAAAAAAAGTTAGTACATTGCTATTTCTTACAGTTGGGACAGAATTAATAACATATATATGTTGAAATAAAAACATACCAAAAAGTAAAGATTTTATTTTGCAAAATATATTTTAAACTAATATGCCCTCGCCATCTGGGCGTGTACACAAAAATTCATCATCAAGTTCTACTAAAGGGGAGTCTTGTGAAAAATCAAAAGTAACATGGTATTCCAACATATCATCAGTTTCACCATTTGCTCCATACTTGTACATCTTATGTGGTGTGAAGCCGACAACAGACAAATTCGCATCTTGTTGATCTTGAACATAAAAAACTTGTTTTGCTTGACTAGCTAATATGAAGCGTTCAGATTGGTGATCAAGCCTAGCAAAGTTAACCATTGTGAATCCAAAGTCATCTTTTTTTATTCCACGACTATCAACCCAATAACACATGAAAACATGAACAGTGAATATGCGATAATCAAGATCCCATATCTCCTATATACGACCATAGTAAGTAGCAGCTCCATACACGGGATTAGAGTCTTTTGCACTAGCAATCTGCATAGCATGTGCAACTAGAGATACTCTACTACATTGAGTTGTTCTTGATTCATCTCGAGATGTTGTATGGAACCGATACTCATTTATGGCAAAACCACTATATTTCTTCACAGCAAAACTTGGCCCTTTGGACAACCAACGAACACTCTAACAAATGCCTTCCCCGTTAGTGAAATATGTATCAACCTTGGTCTTAAGTCAACTAATAAATGTTCGACTGTGCTGAGTCTGCAACCATTTACTATTTCGAGAGGCACGAGGGTTATGATCCTTCAATTCCAACATATGTTGCCTAAATAATATTTGAAGATAGAATCATATTAGAAGTTAGAAAAAGTTTAATTCATTACATAGAGTACAAAGAAGACACAGTGGTTCTTACTCTATATACGGTTCCACATCAGCAGTATTTCGTAATATATAAAGATGAGCTTCATCAAGTAGCTTAGCATATACAACCTCGAATGTACCTCATGATAAAGGTTTGCCGGTGCGAATTCTTTCATCAACATGTTCATGAGGATTGCCAATTGATTTCATATTTTTTAAGTAGTCTGAGCAAAATTCCAAGGCTTCCTCTGCCACATAACATTCTCCAATACAACATTCGGGTCGATGATGATTCCGTACATAGCCTTTGAGTGTTTTCATGTATCTCTTAAATGGATACATCCACCTAAAATGAACCGGGCCACATAACCTCACCTCTCTAACTAAATGCAGCATCAAGTGGATCATGACATCAAAAAATGAAGGAGGAAAAATACTTCTCTAACAAACACAAACTTAATACGATGTCACTTTGCAACTTGCCTAGCTTATTAACATCAACGACTTTACTACACAACACGTTGAAAAAATGACACAACCCTATGATTGTTTTCCTCACTTTCACATGTAACACCCCCTTTATTGCAAAAGGGAGAAGTTGTTGCATCAGTACATGACAATCATTAGACTTCAAACCATTCATCTTTGATACATCATCAGACACGAGATTCTTGAAATTTGAACAGTACCCATCAGACATTGTTATGGTAGACAGGGTCTCATAAAACTGATGTTTTTTCGTGGTATTCAATGTGTAGCACGCAGGCGGAAGCCAAGTACGATTCCCTCTTTGTTGAGTTTGTAATTCAGGCTTAATGCCCATCGCCTCAAGATCTTGTCGTGCTCTTAACCCATCCTTCGTCTTGCCAGGCAAATTCAACAATGTCCTGTAAACACTCTCACACACATTTTTCTCTATGTGCATAACATCTAACTGATGAAGAACAAGCAACTTCTTCCAATATTCAAGTTAAAACAAATCGATTTATTGTGCCAAAATTTAGCGCTCTCATCGATACTTTCTTTTTCCTTCTTTGACGTTTTCTTCTTTGACGTTTTCTTCTTTGACGTTTTCTTCTTAGACGTTGTCTTCTTACCCCATGAAGTCTCAAACCCCGTCAGATAGTCGTAAATATCTTCACCTGATAATGGTTGTTTTATAACACCATCCTCTTGTTGATTGTTGAATTCTTTTTTTCTTTTACGAAGAGGATGTTGAAGTGGCAGGAATCTTCTATGACCAAGAAAGCATACTTTTTTCGAATTTGGCAACCACTATGAACAAGTATTCTCTGAACATATTGGACACGCATAATAACCTTTGGTAACACACCCCGAAAGATTACCATATGCAGGAAAGTCATTTATATTCCAAAGTAATATTGCTCTTAGATTGAAGTATTCTTTCTTATAAGCATCATATGTCTTCATGCCAGTTTCCCACAAGAGTTTTAGATCTGCTATCAATGGTGCCAAGTAGACACCAATATTGTTACTAGGTTGTTTTGGACCTGATATCAATAGAGTCAACATCATGAATTTTCTTGTCATGCACAAATAAGAGGGTAGATTATAAGTTATTAAGATAACCGGCTAACAGCTATGCTTGGAACTTAATGACTTGTGTAGATTGATACCATCAGCGGAAAAGGCTAATGTAAGATTCTATTTTTCTTCTCCGAATTGTTTCCATGTTCTATCAACAAGCTTCCAAGAGGGGTAATCGCGAGGATGACTTAGCATACCATTATTAGCCCGACCTTGTGCATGCCAAGTTAAGTTTTGTACCATTTCTGGTGACGAAAACATTCTCCTAAATCTGGGGATGGGAGGAAAATACCACAAAACTTTCGAAGGTACATTTTTGGTATTCTTCTTCGAACGAGATGTGCCACAAGTTGGACATTGATAAGCATCCTTATGTTCTTTCCAGAATAGAACATAATCGTTTTCACATGCATGACTTTTTTCATATTGTAGACCTACTCCTTTTAGCAATTTCTTGGCATCATATAGGGAGTTAAGTATTCTATTTTTTAATGGTAAGACATCTTTTAGGGCACCTAACAATACTTCAAAACTAGCCTCAGACCACCCAAATTGACCCTTTATATGTTGGAATTTCAATAATCCACTAAGTGCATTATACTTTGACCCTACGTAAAGTGGCTTCTCACATTCTTCAAGAAGTGACTTTAATGAATCGGGTTTTTTTTCTACATCTCTGAAGGCATCATGTAGCATATCTCTTGTATAATCAAAGTCGGGAGGAATAGATTTGTTAGGGCATATAGAATCAAGCTTGGACTGTCTTTCTCCATGGAAAGACCGAACCTTATAACTTTCATCGAAGCCATAGGCAAACAGATGATAGCACACGGTCTGAATTGAGTGGTGCCACAAATTAATACAATGTATACAAGGACATCGAATAAGATCTAAATTTGGATCAGTACTTTGTGCAAAGTCTAGAAAGATGTTTATACCCACTTCATATGTATCAGATAACCTATCAGACGAAATCCATGCTTTATCCATCGACCATTACTTACCAACCTAAATAATTATAAAGTATTAGCAAAACTACAACTTTATAACTGATGATTGATGAAATATTTATGTAAGATATGAAGAACAAAATGTTTACCCCAAATTACCGAGTACAAAGTAACCCTAACAAATTCATTTTGTACTATGCTATAGAACAATGTTCAAGGGTTATGACCCATTCATAAAATCTAAAAAACCCATTTGAAATAGGAACAAACCCTAACAATGTTAGCCTATTCGATATCTTCTAACGTTCTTGGTGTTAGCCTCAAAATCTCTGTCTTGTGCTTGTTATAATTTAAGTTGAAGCACATGGTTGTAACATGAGAAAGCCTCGTTGCCTATATTTGTAATCATTATTCAAAGAATGTTGCCTAAATTTAAGTTAATAATCGTATTTTACGATACTTGAATTCGGGTGTGAGCATCATATAGGAGTACATGTCTGAAACGATTATATTAGACAAAAGATTCTTAAAAGTCATATGCTAGTACCCATATGACAGACAAAAATGTTAGAAATAAACACTTCAAGAAAAGAATGAAAAGTCGGAGCAACATATAGTTACAAAATTTGACTAAAATAAATAATAAGATAAGATGCCACTAACCAGTATACCCAAAGAACTGTGGATATTATGTATGGGGCATTTCTTGAGAGAGACTCAGCAAAAGAATGTCATGTTCCATCCAATGATAGCATCCGTGCCAAATTTATGTCAACCTACATTTATCAAAAACAAAAATTAAATTTCAAGAGGGAGTGTTTAGTTAAACTAGCAAAACAATAAAAAGGAAACTATACTACTCGAACGTATGTATGAGTGTCGAATACATGTATTATTAGATATTTTAAAGTTATTTCTATGAATTTAGAATATCTTTGGAGGTCATATCCACATATTTATATGTCCGACACAAAATGACAGATACTGATACTTCAAATGAAAAGAAGAATCCAAACAACATAGAAAGCAGAAAAAGGCAGGAAAAGTTGTGTTAATGAAACATTAAGTACCAATGCAAAGGACATAACCAGATATTTAAAGCCTCTTCACTAATGAAAAGTCGGCAACCAGCAGCCATAAGCATCCAAAAGTAAATCCATCTAAAACATGTCAATTAGGTAAAAACTTGGAACCATTCTAGTTAGCGAATGAAATACATATGTGGGAACTGGGAAGCAGAGGCACCTCCCTCACTCATGTTTTTTAAACAAAAGAATCCCAAACATAATATAACCTTCCAAAAATCCTCGAAATATATACTATTGTAGGGTCATTCAGACCTATATCGCTTGGACTCGAAAGTGAGTAACGGATACGGGATTTTTTTTAAGGTTTGTCCATGTACTTGGAGAGTCATATCACTATGCCCTCCTTATGTCGGACAATAATACTTCAAGTCAAGTGAAACAAGATATGTTTGTAAACATTTCAACAAGCATAACAAAACATATATCACAAGACAATCAAAGTTCAACATTTTTGAACCAAAATACATAATCCATCAAAACCCAAAAATCAAAAAGAGATCAAGAACTAGCATAAGAGTCCACTGAAATAAAAAAACTGAAATAACCCACTTAAACGAAGAATGAAATGAACAAATCAGTAGTTATTAAACAAATAATAGAAAATAAAACAAGCATGCATGCAACAAATCTCGATTCAAAAAAACATATATGAAGTAAAAGCATCAAACCCATTAAATCAGACAAAATAGAAATCAACAAACCCACAAATATTAGAATAGAGAACGAGGATTACCTGTGGAAACCCTTGATTTTTGACTCCCTCGACTGCGTTGTGGTGAATGGCCAAACCGGTGGGAGGATGCAAAGACAAAAAGGGAAAACAGAGAAAAATGGGGGAAGCACGGCGTGAACTTTTGTTAACTAGGGGGAAGATCGGGAAATGATGAAAAATAAGGGGGGGATCAGAATACGACTCATAAAGATGACACAAAAAATTCACCTATACTCCGTGTTTTTGTAAATTTTTTAGATTATGACTATTAAATATGACACAGATCATTGTAAGTCATAAATCGTTCAGATTTTAAAAAACATGACATTTTTTTATGACACATGTTTTGCAAGTCATAAATTAACGCGTGTCATTGATCGTGTGTCATTAAAGGTATATTTTCTTGTAGTGTTCATTTATCCCTTAAGGACGAACATGGGATCGGTCTTCCAATTACAAAATAATTTTGATCGGCCTTGCATTTCCCATACTAAGCTTCATAAGCACTGACTTGGGCATTAAATTCGCACTAGATCTAAGATCGTATAGAGATCTTTCCACATAATTATCACCAATAGAGCATGGAATGATAAAGCTGTCAAGATCCTTCCTCTTAGGTGGCAAACTGTTCAATACAGAATAACACACTTTTGTTGTTGCAACAATTTCATACTTCTCAACTTTCATTTTTCTTGGTGACTATATCCTTGAGAAACTTCGCATATGCATGCATTTGATTAATGGCCTCTAGAAATGGGATATTGATATACAACTAGTCAAGGATGCCTATAAATTTCTTGAATTAAAGGTCTTGATTTTGCTTCTTCAATCTTTGAGGGAAGGATGATGGGGGTATGACTTCTTCTTCTACTGGTGGGGTCTATATTTTATTGTTGCAATATTCTATATTCCATCAGTAGGTTCACTTGTCGAGCCCTCTTTCTTGTCTTTCTCGGAGGTACATCTTCTTAGACAATCTTGGGGCTTGGATCATCTGTTTTCTTTCCCTCAAACTTATCTTCTTTGTAAATTTGGGTGACACTCCTTAAAGTGAGTGCACTACACTGCTCCTTGCCATGAGCCTTGGTGAATTCAGTATCACTTGGTAGGCATTAGTTTCCTTCTCTGACAACGAGATCTCAACGACGTGGGAATGAGTCAAGCAAATCCCATCATGGAACCCAAATATCCCATCATGGAACCCAAATATACGATAATAATTAACAACCCACACCCTTTTTGAGCGAAATTGATACTGAAAATACAAAAATGAATCTAAAATACTTTCGGAGAAATTCTTTGTTCCGTTGCTCTTTTGAATTTTTTGATTGACCAACTTCTTTACAACTTTGTGGAGAGGGTTTATAAAACCTTTCTCAGGTATAATCAAAAATGAAAAAAAAGACCCTAATTGGAAGCTATTTTGCTATCCAATGATATTGCAAAATTTTTAATTCACAATCCCCTTTTATTTGCTTGCTTACATGGTGGATATGATATGGATGAGCATTTAGGAAGTGAGATCAGGACCACTGCCATGCTACAAATAGGACCTAGGACCACCGAAGTGTGCGACTTCTCACGTGGGGGGAGCTAAATAGAAGCGCGTGCATCTCACACGAGTAAGATC